>NC_044069.1:18833490-19133490 GCF_902167405.1 Gadus morhua
TGGTGATGGTGATGATGATGATGGTAGTGATGGCGATGATGATAATGATTGTTGGGATAGTGATTATGGTAGTGCTCATGGTGGTAGTGATAGTGATGATGGTGATGATGACGATGATGATGATGATGATGATGATGATGATGATGATGGTGATGGGGTGGTGATGATCATAATGATGATAATGATGGTGATGGGGTGGTGATGATCATAATGATGATGATGATGATGGTGATGGGGTGGTGATGTTCATAATGATGATGATGATGATGGTGGTGGGGTAGTGTGATGATCATAATGATGATGATGATGATGGTGATGGGGTGGTGATGATCATAATGATGATGATGATGATGATGATGATAATGGTGGGGGGGATGGTGATGTTGGTTGTGGTAGTGCTGGTTATGAAGATGCTAATGGTGGGGGTGATGGGTATGATTTGGATGCCAACACACACATTGGTCCACTGTGGCGTCCCCTACCTCCCCTACCCCTGTGGCCACGGCCTCCTGACCAAACCCTTACCTGTGGTTGTTTGGTGGTCCCTAGGGAGAGCAGGGGTTCCAGGGGATCACGGGCCCCCGAGGGCCCCCGGGCCACGGTGTCCCAGGAGAAAAGGTACAACAGCTTCTGCCTCGCTCGTCATGAATAAGGTGCGCTGGGCGGTTGTGTGACAGTGTTGTTGAACCCGACCCAGGGCGGCAGAGGCTCCCCGGGGGAACGGGGCCGCAAAGGAGACCTGGGGGGATTCGGAGAGCCCGGGACCCCTGGACCCACGGTAACACGGGACCACAGCTGAATGACATACTGCAGACCCATTCACATTGACAATATTACATGGTGGAGATGGGCCGTTGAATAGGGCACACAATGCACTGATTCAGAGCCACGCACCTACAAATATGGATGCCCCTATTTATAAGTAGTATGTAGAGGATATTGCCATTACATTGCTTGGAACGTGTTGTCTGATCTCTCTTTGGTCTTGCAGGGGAAACCTGGGGAGAAGGGGCTGCGCGGGTTGAATGTGAGTATATCCGGGTGGGATTCCCTTTCTATCGGCCCTATGTCAGCATGTGTCTACGTTGCATCTTATCCCGTTCTGGTTCCTTCCACACACGCAGAGAGAAGAGGTCATCAGAATAATCCGTGAAATATGTGGTGAGTGTCTTGTTTCATCATCATAGTCGTATACCTCTAGCTTTACTCCTCTCTTGAGTCTTCAGGGTGTTCATGAACACTTTAAGTACACGTTACACTAGTATCAGTTCAATTCATGTTGAAATATATTTGTTTAGATTTCACATGCAACCTTTTGCTTCAAGCCAATGTTGTTGTTTTCTTTTCATATTGAGTTAGGATATAAGACAACTTTTACTTGTTATAAAAATATTAAAGATGTATAGATGTATAGGCCTATACATCAATATATATTTAATCTATAATTGTATACATTGACAATGCTCAAAACACAGAAGGAGCCTGTTTTCCCCGGCACTATGATGGACCTTCGAGGCAGGAGACTTTAGTGCTCTCTTCAGTCATTAAATGGCACAGGGATGTAGTGAACCTCCAGAGCGGACCTTGGTAACCCCCCCCTCCTCGGTTTGTCCTGCAGGCTGCGGGCTGAAGTGCCGCGAGAGCCCCCTGGAGCTGGTGTTTGTGATCGACAGCTCCGAGAGCGTGGGGCCCGACCACTTCGAGGCGGTGAAGGACTTTGTGAACGTGCTGGTGGACCGCGTGTCGGTGAGCCGCGAGGCCAGCCGCGTGGGCGTGGTGCTCTTCAGCCACGTGGCCATGGTGGTGGCCAGCCTCACGCAGCACTCCAGCCAGGCCGACGTCAAGGCCGCCGTGCGGGGCATGCCCTACCTGGGCGAGGGCACCTTCACGGGCAGCGCCATGCGCCGCGCCGGACAGCTGTTCCGGGCGGCGCGGCCCGGCGTACGCAAGGTGGCGGTGGTGCTGACGGACGGCCAGGCCGACCGGCGCGACGCCGTGCAGCCGGCGGAGGCGGCGGCGGAGGTGCGGGCGGCGGGCGTGGAGGTGTTTGTGATCGGCGTGCTGAACCGCAACGACCCCGACTACCTTGAGTTCCAGGAGGAGGTGAAGACCATGGCTTCGGACCCCGACGACGAGCACGTATACCTCATCGACGACTTCAGGACCCTCCCCGGTAAGCCAGCATGTGGGGGGCCTCTCGGTGTCTCAGGAGCCTGTCCACGGCCGATGCTCTCGTTCTAGCGTAGATGAGTGTGTGGGCGTCATGTAGTGATGGCAGGAGGGACTTCATGTTTATCACTCCGGTGCAAATCACTGAAAAAGGGCTCAGACTTTTTTTTAATCTTTGTGTTTTGCAAAATCGCCCTATGAGCTGCTCCAGAAAAAAAATAAGCTGCAGCTTATTTAGTTTTGGTTCATGAAAATACGGATTCAAGCTGCAGCCTTGTTTTTCGAATAATACGTCAATTAATTTCATTAGCAGTACGCTGATCCGTCACATACCCTTAAGTGGTTCCACCGCTCAGGTGGTTTGTGACCCAGACAAACCCGCTCCAACAAAGCAACTAAAATGAAGCAGAAGTATATCAAACTCCCCGTTCACATCTGCCATCAGACCTTAGATGTTAACCTAAAGATCTGAGAGTGAGACTGTGTGATACGACGTTGATTCTGTTGCCGTGTTGTGGTTTTGTTTCTTTTTGTTAAAGATCTGGAGAGCAAGCTACTGAGTCGTATATGTGAGCACGATGACGGCACCCTGTTCGTCCCCAACTCCTTCAGCCCCTCCACGCCCGGGGAGAACGACCTACCCGAGACGCTAGACCAGGGTCATGTACTCCATTTACCAGAGGTCGTCACACAAGTAAGAGACCACATATTCATGTGAAAAGAGCAGAACCAATTCCAGAATAAGCGACCCAAAATATATCCTTCCCTCCCCCCTATTTCTCTGCAAGTAGAAGAACTGTGCAGTCACGCACCTGTGATTTACAGATGAAATGGATTCCAAGAACTAATCAGGGAAGAGATGCCCTGTTTGCTAAGAAATTAGCTGATGTCTAAAAAATGTGTTGTTGTGTCATACAAAGGCAGGCGGGCAGTGAACTGGGACAAAAATTCTCACAGAGCGTGTGCTCTGTGCCATATAGAACAAATGACAAAGAACTTATATCCCTCATATCTTACCTACAGCCCCTTTAACGTAAGAGTTCTCCTAAGTCCTGTCCCTGTGGGTTCTCCCAGATCGACCTGCCGGGGGGGCCAGAGACTACCCCCGCCCCCGAGCCCACCCCAGACTACGACGACAGCTATGAGGACGGCCTGGTGGACGCCAGCCAGGCCACGGCGCTCTACGAAGAGCCCCCCCGGGAGCAGGGGCCCCACACTGTGGAGGGGCCGCAGACTAAGGGCAACTGGCTGTACGTCAGGGAGACGACCCGGGCCCCTGGCACGACGACACCACTGCCAGTGCTCTACGGGCCAGGTGAGACACCAAACTACAACACCACTTAAAGGGCACATATTAAACCAGTGTGAGGGTGATTAGCCGTTACAAGCCGTTTTGATGATGTGCCTCTCCTGACATCACAAGTGGGCGTGTCTACCTAGATGTCTGCTGGATAGATCAGTCTACCAGCCAGAAGAACGGCTCGTAACGACTGATCACACTCGCACCTGGTGGTACAATATGGGACCTTTCAAAAGGGTTTGTAGAATGTGCGCTGGTTATCAGACTTGAGTCCAGCAGCAGCCAGTCTGGCTGTGTTTGTCACAATTCATCAGTTATAACGTCAGATTTGATTTATGATTTCATCAAGGTTATCACAACACACAAGCAGAAGCGATTTCTTTATTTTTTCAGAATTCCTCCCGATACATTTCTAATGCCGATGGTGTCACCGGAACCAGATCAAGTCTCTGCCCTTCTGTCATCACTCCAGATTCTGGCTGTGACCAGCCCTTGGACCCGGGGCCTTGCCGGGAGTACCTGGTGAGGTGGTATTACGACCCAGAGGCCAACGCCTGCGCCCAGTTCTGGTACGGAGGTTGCCAGGGCAACCAAAACAACTTTAAGGCCGACGCGGACTGTAGGGACGCCTGCGTCTACACGTAACAGACATCAAGGTGGGGTGGGCAGGTGGTGGTGGTGGTGGTGTTGGGGGAGGGGGGGGGGGGGGGTCTGTGGCTCACTGTTGGACCTCATGAGATCAGGACCTCAGAGCGCTTGAACATCATCCCGCTCCATTGACGGACATTGTGGAGCAACAACAGAACACCGCGCCTTGAGTGATAGACTCATTATTCGTTTAGAAGGAAATACCACAATACGCTATTTACTTCTTGTCACTTTCTTCTTACGTTTTTTTTTACTAATTTGTTCAATCATTTATGTATTTTCAGTGGGTTCATTTAGGACACTTTAATAATACTGTGAATAACCTTAACTGTTTTCATGAATATGTTAAGGACAATCTTTGGTGCTTATCTGAAAATGTTCTTAATTATCTAACATCGTCAAATCCATAGGTTTTGTAAAGTCAGTGTATATACCAAATAAATGTATCTCAACAACCATGTGAATCATGATCAATGAAAAATATATTTTTCAATAACCTTTTCTAATAACAGTTAAAAGTATATATACATAGATATATAAATGTATCTTAGCAATGTAAATATTTTATGGTATTAAAAATGTTGACACATTGTAATTACATTAAAATTTAAATACAACTTAAAATGAAAGACTGCTCTTGCGCACACAAATCCAACACCCACCCATCCACATCCACACAAACAGCCAAACACACACACTAACAGACACAGCCACAAACACAGACACACACACAGCCAACCCCCCGCCACACACACACACACAAACACACACATACACACACACACACACACACACACACACACACACACACACACACACACACACACACACACAGCCACCCACACACACACTGCTAACAACCCATACACACACACCCATACCCACACAGCCTTCTACTCAGGTGGTGTTCCTGTGGTGGGGCGGATGGCCCACGCTGCTCTTCCCAGGGGCCCCGGCCCCGTCCTCCGGTGGGTCCGGCTGGTACCGGTGCTTGTAGCCGTAGGCCCGGAGGTGGTAGGTTAAATACTGCAGCGTGTGCATGTGAACACTATCCACGTAGTGAAATGTGACCGCGAAATCTGAGCAGCAGCCCGGGCCCTGCGGAAGGCAGCACACATATTGGTCTCAATAAAAATACAAATATATAAATAAAAGAAAACGCTTAGAAATAACAACGTCTAATCCCTGACCACTTTGTGGGTGGGGGCTTGAGTGATGCTCTAAGCATTGTGGGTATTTTCCGGAAGCCAATCAGGGTCTTGTGGAAGGGACTTAAAAGGATATGCTGACAGAATCCGTCGAACCATAGAGACGTCTGAGCAACAGAAAAATAATAATTTCTCAGAAGTCAACGACAAAGAACCACGTTACATGCAGAATTGTATTTCTGCTTATGGGTTGGTTGGGTAACAGTGAAGTGACCCCGTCTCAAAAACCAGCTCAGACGTACGAAACATCAGACTGAACGAAACAAATCAGTCATTCAGGAAGATTTTCTGTTAGAAAGGCTCTTTCACGGAGCTTAGGAAAGACCCCAGATATACAGATGTACTCACACCATTTGCTTACCTCTACCACCCTGTAGTGCTCATAGAGGAGATACCAGGGCCTGGACTTAGAGCGTCCCACTCGGGGCACCAGCACCTCAGGGGTCATGTGATGAAAGGTGTGCCTCCCGAGTCTGTCCCTGGTGTCCACCGGTCGCACCTGGACCTTCTCCATGCACATGCCCAGGGCCATGTCCTCGATGTCACTGTTGTGCGTGCACAGGCCGCTCTGGAAGGCCGCCACGTAGCGCCGCAGCGCCTCGCGGCTCAGCACGTAGCCCGCGCCGCCGCTCATGTAGCCCTGCTTCACGAAGGGGTGGAAGCGGCGGCCGAGGTACAGCGGCTGCTCCGTGTCCTGCCGGGACAGCAGGCGCCGCAGGTTCTCCACCACCACGAAGGTGTCGTCGTCGGCCTTGAGGAACCAGTCGGCGCTGTCCAGGTGGTGCCGGTGGACGTACTGGAAGGCTCTGATGGTCTTCCAGTAGAGCTGGTCCCGGCCCTCGCTGACATTAAGGCCCACCGTGGGGAAGTCCGTCTCCTCGGAGCTCATGAACAGCGCCGTGTCGCAGTGCCTGGCCCAGGTGTCGCGCACGTGGCGGGTGCGTCCCTCCAGGTACTTGGGCCCCGTCATGATCCAGCACAGGATCCGGGGCTGGGCAGGGTCCGGGGCCTTCTGCTGCCCGCCTGAAACCAAAAGGCAGGTGAATGCCCGTACTTGTCCAGCAGGGGCGTAGCCCTCAGTTTGGGTAGGGAACATTTTGTCGGACTTTGTTTAGGGTCGGCTCTTGGAGAACATCATTAGACTATTTACCAACCACCACAGTGTACAGCTAGGTCTTCATACTAAATACTACTAATACTTATGTATTGATCACAATTGTACTCACACAACACAAGTATTTCTCAACCATCCTCTCTCCATCATCGTGTTTTTGTATTCAACAGCCTATCATTGAGATTGGTATTGAAATGCAGGGGAGTAATAGATAAACTGGACGCTTCTTTTCTCTTATTTTCGTAAACCTCTTTCCTATTGTACACCAGGAGATGTTATACATCATATATATCTATCGGAATATACGTATATTTTTTATAAAAAAGTTACTGTGCTGAATGAAACACCCATAGTTGTTTAAATTATTAGGGAGGGTAATTAGGGAGGGAACAAGACAGGGGAGAAGAATTCAGGCCAGTATGGCAGCCCAGTCATATTGCTTTCACAGAGGATAGAGGTTCCTTTCACCGAAAGGAAGATTTCCTAAGATTGGTGGGGACACATATCACTAGCGTCCTTGCTAGAAACTATGGCCCGCTAACAACATACCATGAAACTATGGCCTGCTAACAACATACCATGAAACTATGGCCTGCTAACGACATACCATGAAACTGCTTGCCTGTTTGCCCTAACAACCTCACCTGTGTGGTTAACCTGCACAACAGGTTTGTATGCTCGCCAGTCGATGCGTGGGTTGGAAGAGGGCGATCTTATCAGCTGGTACACATTATTATGAAAGAAGCTGAATCCAATGCATACACCGATGATAAATGACAAGGGAGATTTGTAGTTCCTCATTGCTGTTTCTGTAATCGCAAGATTTCAAAGGGAATAAAAGAAATTCAAACCAAACATTATGCTATTGGATAGGGGGAGCGACGACAGCAGACTTCCTGCTGGTACAAAACAATGTGTGTGTGTGTGTGTGTGTGTGTGTGTGTGTGTGTGTGTGTGTGTGTGTGTGTGTGTGTGTGTGTGTGTGTGTGTGTGTGTGTTTGTGTGTGTTTTAAACGACCATGCTGAATGCAGTCCATACTCCAATAGTAAACATCAACATTGACTACGGCAATTACAACACATTATTGTCACAGGTCAGTAATGGGAAACCTCAATTTGTGCCAGATAATATCAGCAGGCCCTCTATTGCCTGAGTTCTATGGTTAGATTCATACTCTTCTGAATAGTTTGAATTGCTAAAAAACAATAAAGAATTTCAAACTCAATCAGCTATATATAACAATATTCCATACTTAACTGGACAAGGAGTTCTCTCTTCTGTGTAATGTTCCTTAAAGAAGCCTTAAAGAAGAGCTTAATGTCTAGCAGGAGGAACCTGCTGTCATGCCAGTAAAAAGGTCCCTGTGTCGCGCAGGTGACACGGCATCTGCCTGACACAGGTGCTGAAGCAGGAAGCAGGCTCTCCAACTGGGGCTGGGATCGACCTGCCACCTGCACAGGTAGTAGAAAGTCACCATTCCAGTTGGCTGGGTAGCTACAGTCTGCTCCTACGTGCCCTAACCTGTTTGGATTGTATTTTCTGATCATACCTAGAAAGATATTTACTTTATTCAATTCATAACAGAATAAATAACTAACAGCCTCTGTGTCAACTATATCAGCCTGCTGATCTTTACTATCGCTGATAAACTCTAGGGTATAGTTACAGCCGTTGGACTTTGGACTTCAGGTTCTTTATTTTAATCAAACCCAAATCTACATTTTGGCGCCACATTACATAGTGTCTAAATATACAGAAGGGTTGAGCAGGGGTGTTTCAAGCTTTTTGGGGCCGATGCAAAATTACTTTTGGGGCCCTTTCAATTTGAAGCGGTCAGGACTATGGCTGCACGGACAAACAGACTTAAATCTAGTTTCTACCCCAGAGCCATGCAGGCGTTGAACGTTGCCAACACCTGACCTCGTAATATCCCGCACACGCACATGCACATAACATGTGGCAGCTACTGGGGAACTGTGCAATTCCCTACGAACCATCTATTTATTTATCTATTTATTTATATTATTATATTAAATATTTATTTATTTATTTTTTCTAAGGACTTACCTGTAGCTGTACTTTGACAATAAAGATCATTCATCGGTATTACAGTATCGGTAATCAGTCAGATGTAATTGGCTAGGTGGCTACATGACCCTACCTAGAGGTAAGGGTGCATTATCGTCTGCCCGTCAGAACAAATGACACAAATACATAGGGGTATTCGGAACAATATCCCTAACATAGACACAATGTTAACAAGCATCCATTCTTGAGGTGGTTCATGAAGCATCTAATGAAGTTAGAATTGGAGTTTATATTGTAAGTGGGCGGAATGGTAAATTAAGTCATTGTTGTTTGACGTCCCCCTGAGGTCAAAGGTCACCAAATGTTTGGCTGTCCCCAGAATGATGTCATGCGTCTATGTAGCAAGTTCTTCCTGTTAGGCGGCTTTGCCGTCAGGTTAGATTGGCTGTCACGGCCTAACGGTTTGGAATTAGAAAAAGCTGTTTGGCAGGTTTGTTCGGCTTGTTCTGAAGATCATATAGGACAAGTTTCATGATGATTAGACATAATCTAGCAAGTTTGGCTATGATATGTTAAAGTGTTGCTGAGAACTGGCTTACTTCCTGTTAGGCAGCTTTGCCGTCGAATTTGATTGGCTGTAGCGGGCAAACGGTTTTGAATTAGAAAATGCTGTTTGCACATTTCGGCTTGGTCTGAAGATCATATAGGGCAAGTTTCATGATGATTAGACATCATTTCTGGCCTGTCCATATGTAATGTTGATATTGACAACTTTCAACATGGCAGCCAGGCTTTGCCGACAAGTTTGATTGGCTGTCACGGCCAATCGGTTTAGAATTAGAAAAAGCTGTTTGGCAGGTTTGTTTGGCTTGGTCTGACGATCATATAGGGCAAGTTGCATGATGATTGGACATAATCTGTGGCCTGTGGATATGAAATGTTGATTTTGACAACTTTCAACATGGAGGCCAATTTCTGATGTTCAAATGGGAAATATTTTATGAGCTATATGGGGCCGTCTGAGAGTATCACCAAACATAGAAAATTTGTTCGAAATATACTCATGTGACGAGAGAAGAGTTAAAACACGTCTTTGTTAATTATAGCGCCCCCTAGAGGTCAATGGTCACCAAATTTATTGAGTGTCTATGACGTCATGTATCTATGTACCAAGTATAGTTATGATATGTCAAAGGGCTGTTGAGATATCTGCTTTCTTCCTGTTTGGCGGCTTTGCGGTTGAATTTGATTGGCTGTAGCGGGCAAACGGTTTTGAATTTGAACAATATTCCATCAAATTTGTGAAAGGAGTAGCATTTCAAACCAAGATGGCGGAAAATCCATCATGGCAAGAAACGACGACATAAGGTGCGTTGAACTCGGCTTGGCCCAAGAAATTCAATGATATCTGGTTTGTGAATATTGGATGAATGGGTTGAAAGTTATAAACATGAATGCATGTTGAACTTTGCCCGTTGGTGGCGCTAGAGCTGTTGGGCTAGCGACCTCAAATTTGCTTCATGGGCTAATGGGAGGGTCCTGAACCAGTGTGCCAAATTTCACAACTTTGCACCAAGGCGTTCTATGGGCTGCCATAGACTCCCATGGCAGGTTAATAATAATAATAGGAATTCATACAAAAACAATAGGTTGTCTCGCAACCTCGTTGCTTGACACCGAAAAATACTCGGATCAGTTTAATTTATACGCCACGGCTAGGCAAGAGACTACATTGTTAAATGTACAATTATATACTGATTGTTGTTTTTTTAGTTTGTGTTGCATTCAAGAACAAATTTAAGTTGAATCTTTGGTCCCACCAGTAATATATGCACTAAGAAGAGTATATGATAAAATAGTCCAGCTGCACAGCATGCAGTAAATGGGGTGCACAGTAGCAAACAGAACCAACAGCGACGGTAGTCACTCCTTGCCACTAGGGGTCAGCATCGGGAGGGTGAGACCTGTCTTCGCAAAGCCAAAGGGCAAAGGAAACCCTTCCCCTGTAAACAAGGACGTTAAATAACTGTCATTGTCTGTTTCAGTCATTGAGGCCCTGTGTCCTTTGGCTCTCTTCTATGACTCTATTCTGTGTGGTAAGATGAAGCTTCCGTTGAGTAGAAGGTTCTGCTGAAGGACTGTCAGGACAGCTGTCGCCTGTGTAATGTCTTTAGATCGGACCTGACCTAGGTGTAATAAACTGTCCTCATCTTCTGGAGATGACTGCCCATGTATCCAAAGTGCGTTCCCTGTACAAGAGGATCCTCCTGCTGCACCGCTTCCTTCCCATCGACCTGCGGGCGCTGGGAGACCAGTACGTCAAGGAGGAGTTCAGGAGGCACAAGAGCGCTTCTCCGAAGGAAGTGTCTGCCTTCATGGTCGAGTGGGAGGTGAGGTGTTTGTTTATGTCACTTATGTCCGACTGGCTGCCCGTGTTGGAAGCTATGAACTAACTCAACTGAATTTACCTAAAGGCGCGCTGACCTTAAGGATGACAGTGCTGTAGTGTCAGCTTCGGGCCACTAGATGGTGCCACCGCTTCGCTTTACTAGGCTGCGGTCTAAACTATTGAGCTGCGTTCTCTGAGGCCCTTCGGCTGCTAAACCCGGGGCCAGCAGAGACTCTCGATCAGGATGCTGTTAGGAGACTGTAGGCAGGACATTTTATTTTTTTTCCCGTATTGAATTCCATTTATTTAGAAGGATTAATTTACTTTACTTTTTCTAATAAATAACAGAGCAGCACATAATTCAATAAATAATGATATATAAATGTATAGATAAAATATCTGTGCAAATATATATATAATATTTACAGCCATCTGTAGGCAAAGTATACCGAATTTAAGACATACAAAATCTGACTACATTAAACATATCAGATCACACACACACACACACACGCGCGCGCGCAGAGGACGCCATCTTGTTCTACCCCCCGTTATGTACAGCAGCCATGTGCATAAATCCCTCCATTTACAGTGGGCCACCTTGGAGTCCTGGAATGTAATACCAGCCCTGTGTTATTACACGTGGGTTATTTATATTGGCCTCTTATCGTTTTCTTTACCTTCTGAGAGGAGGCTGAAGGCTGAGGGGGGCGGAGGAGTGGTGGGGGGGCTGCTCAGGTCTCTAGTGAGGGAGAAGGCAGCTGAGACCAGCGGCTCACTGAGACAGCATGCCGGGACGCTGGAGCAGGTCTGCAGGTTTTGATGCTCGTGATGGTTGTCGTGGGGGGGGGGGGGGGGGGGGGGGGGGGATAGTGCTCTGCCAGCTACTGCTCTGCCAGCTACTGCTCCCATGAGCTGGAGGACGGTGATGGTTTTTAATTGCCTCCTGTATCAAGGCAGGAGACTGGATTTTACAATTTGCTCCCAGTATTCAGATTTTGTGAAGAGGTTTTTTTCTATAACAACGCAGACCCCACCCTGTGTCAAAGGTTAGATATCCGCAGACCAAGACGAGCCAGGAAACGTCATGGAGACGTCGTAACCACAGAAGTACCCAGGGCTGATTCCAGGAGACACCTCCCCCTCAGGCTCCATAGCTACGGCACACGGTGCAGGCGCTGTGTGTGTAATGAATATGATCGTAGAATCGGAACGCCCCCTCAGCCCGTGGGCGAGGCAGACGTCACGCCACAGCAGGGCACAGGGAAGGTTTGAGGAACAGATGAGGAGCTGGCCTCCAAATGTGATTATACATCCACTGAGTGTTCACTTTAATCAGAGAGAGAGAGAGAGAGAGAGGTGCAAGGCGGGGCGTGGCTGTCAGTATGGGAATTTGACTGTGAACATGGGATCGATCCAACGATAAGGAGGACCCCATTAGACCCATTAGCTAATGGACAGGGTTTACAGTTCAGACGTGACTTCAGTACCACCCCTTCATAATGTTTGCAACTAGCCATGTCTAACTAGAGGACTTAAGGCCATTCATCCCTAAATCCCTGGCATACGGTTAATTGAACTGATAACCTTCTTTCTTCACCTGTAATTTATTCTAAGCTCAGTTTTAACACTTTGGCTATCGGCCAGCGTGTTGGGATGAGTCATGTTTGGGGTTTTGCTCAGGGGAGGCAGAGCGGGGAATCGAACCAGCAACCTTCCGCTTGCCAGACAAAGTACTCAAGCCCTACCGGAGTTACTGCTGCCCGTAAGAGGAGTACAACTGGAAATTTAGAAACAAGATGTCAACTGTAGGCCACAGTTGAAAAAGTCGCTAGGCTCCGCCCTTAGAACGCAGAAGAGCCAATGACATTGCAGCCTCAACTATACTCGGACATCAGCTCGGACAACTCAGTTACAACAACAGGGAGGAGACGTAATATATCAATTTAATGTTAGATTTATGTACAGTCGGTATCCCGAGAGGCTGCAGAATGGGGTATATTTCATCCCTTTGAGTGGCAGGCCAGAATACCAACTGAATTTAAGCTTGTCACCTTCTGTATGTATTTGTACGTTTTATATACCCTCTGTAGCGTAATGTAGTCTCTATCGATTGCTTCTGGAAAAAATTAAATCATTTTTCACCCTAAACTTCTCCAAAACCTGCTTTGATGTACTGACAGCTGACATTTTTCCATATGTTTTTGTTATCTAGTTGGATTTGTTTGTACGAGTTCATCATAGTAACGACGGGGGGTCGTCACCATAATGTCCAGGGTAGGAGTGAGTTAATCAACTAGTTTCCGCAACTGGATAACAGAATGACCATCTTGGACTAGTCTTTACCGTTTTCCCTTATACAACTTAATATTTGAGGTGGCATGTTCCTTTGTGGTCACGAATAAGTTCTATCAATTTATTGCAGATGGATCCTTCTATTCGTACTTTGCTTCATGGTCCTTTTTATGGACCATACCAGGAATAATTTCCCAAAGTGTTAAAGAAGGGAAAGGGCTAATTCAGTTATGAGGCGTGCTGGACTAGAGGGCCCTCCCTAGTGGGTTCAGGGCAGCGTCGCTCCTCCTGGTGGATGTATTGCTCCCTGGCTCGCGGTCAACATAATTCCATTAAGCTCAAGGGAAAAGCCTTTAAGACAAATGGTTTGTTATTGCCGATGTTGAAACCATTCCAAAATCCATTCAGGGAGGTTTCCGCTGAATTGGTAAGCAGTGCACTAGCCTTTGACGTCGGTACTGTCAGTTGCACTGATGGCTTTTTTATGAATGAAAAATGCACGTTGCAGGTCAATATTTCAAAGATGACGCTGTTCTCTGGGATGATTCATGCGTGGCGTTATGAATCAGGTGAGCCGCGTAGGGGCCCTCCCAAAACAGAGGACGCCAAATTTGTTCTTCGGACAAATTAGATCTTTCTGTCTCTCTGTCTCCCTGTCTCCCAGTCTGTCTGTGTCTTTATCTTTATTACGTGTAGGCCGTCCGAGAAGCCATCATTGGTCATGTGGGTGTGACCAGCTATTCAGTATTCCTAACCTTTCAACACAGTATTTACTAGTACTCATAGTTACCGGCTGGAGATGGTCTGGAAAAATAGGATCACTTTACTAGAGATCAACAGATCCAGATACCCAAAGGTATATCCGTATTAAAGCTCTCAGGGATAAGATTTGAACGTTATCATCTGTGATAAAAGTGGATGTTATTTGTTTAGGTGGACCTTTATGAACCAGACCCGCCAACACTCATTTAAGCCACAATCAGAAACGGAAATTGCAATAACCTGTGTGTTGTGGTGCACATGACGTGAGTACACATGGTGTCAGGACCTCAGACTGTGTGTCACCTTGTGTCCACACAGAACTACAAGGCCACCCTCCAGACCCAGGTCCTGGACGCGTCGGGCCGCGTTGCCCCCAGGAGCCAGCTGGGCACCGCTCTGCCAGAGGCCATGTTCCAGGACTTCCAGAACGAGCAGATCGGCCAGCTGTACGAGCTCATGTTGGAGTCCACCAAACCCAACCGGCAGTTTGACATCCAAGAGTAGAGAGAGGCAGCCCCCCGCCGCCCTGTCTCTGCCGTAGGCCTCTGACACGGAGCTAAGCCCAACAGAGGTGGTGCGTGCTCTGTACCAGAGTGTTCCCCGAGAACCAACACCCAGGCTTTCAAAATGTGGTTATTATAATAATAAAAGTACTGTGCAATATCCCCGTGTTCCTCTGCTTCTCTCCCTGCACGAATGTGACAAAAACAGGGGTGGGTGTGTGCTGTGTGGGAACTCTAAATGCATTAATGTGGCAGTAATTAGATTACTTTGTCAACTTTCTTTCTCGCATGACTGCATCACTGAAGTCATTGGTCGGAAAACGAAACGAAAAGGCGTGGAATAGGGATAAGCCTTTTCTGCAAATGCACACAAGTGACGAATCCATGGTGAGTCTTTTCAACCTCACTGCCGATATCTCCATGGTTTTGTGGGGGTAGCCCTTATTTATTCAGGCAGAAAAAATGAATAGTTTCACCACACACACACACACAGACACACACATATATATAATTACAAACACACACGACACAACATAAGGATAGATCCACGACAAACATTTGTGAATGCACTATTCTTCTGAAAGGAGTTCCTTGCACTAAGTCTGAATATTAACCTGATGGGGGCTGGGTTTTGACATATTGGATATATTACTTGGACCAGATCTATTGGCAATAAGGGTTTAATATTTTGCATTTCAACTGACTTTGGAAGTTTTCTCACTGCAGATGTTGTCTCCACCATAACCTTTCAAAAAGGGTCACAGCACAGACAGTCTTTCCTCATACTCATACCTCTTTAAGTCATACCGCAGATTGCAGACCAACTCCTTTGGAAGAGAGGTGCTGAATGAAAGTTTATCCTCTGGAGCAGCATTACAGATGGACGAAACCTGGATCAATAGCGGACTGATGGTCAAAGCAGGGCCTGTCGTCTCCCCAAGAGGGCCAGACAGGTAGCTTAAACCGTTCCCACTGGAGAACAGGAGAGAGGAACAACGTGTCTCTGAGCAGCCAGAGGAGTAATAAAAGGGTGCTGGTGTGTGTACATGCACACAAACACACACAAACTCGTCCTGACACCAGCAGGGGGATCAATGGCTTCTAAACAGTTTCATTTGCAACCTTGTGTTAGCTGAATTCACTCAGAGGAATATTGGCCTCTGAAGCGTGACAATCAATGGGAACCTATTAGGATACACAAAGTCTTTGGTGTATGTAGTGGTCACTTCAAGTAAGCCAAGCAAAGACAAAGCGTAGAATGAAGGAGGCTTGGTGCACTCTAAGGGTTGACATCAGAGGGTTCTTCTCATCTGCAGGCCGGCCTACAGATGCTGAAGGTTATCCAGGGAAAGCTTGGATAGGGATGTTAGTCAACAATTTTATTTCTACGGTTCTTTCACCTGTCTCTAAAAGACAGATCGATTTTAACAATAGTTAGAAAGCCAGAATGAAAACACAAAGTCATTGAGAAATTGTTCACATTCCGAAACACAATAGCGATTTTTCCTTGCAGCTAAACGTTTGGCTAACCATGTGGCCTTCATTTAATCCATTTGATCCACAGGAAATAACTTGAAACAACAAATACAACAAATAAGTTATAAAATAGTCCCATATCTCAGCTAAACTATCACAAACTGAAGTCTGATATTCAGGCTGTTCAGGGTCACTATGGACCGAAGGTTTATGGGGAGCGGTGCACTGCAGACTCACAACAAGATGGAGAACAACAAGTTTTAGGGTTTGCAAGCCGTGGGCTGCTGCGCTCTGAGAATAACGATAAGAATTACAGCACCAACCCATTAGAACTACATGCCCTTAAATGGGCTGTCAGGAAGAAGTTCCGAGATCCGCTGCTATTTCCAAAGGTCATGGGTATCACAGAACACTGTCCTGGGTGGCACTTGGACGCAGAGAACCTTTGGGCAATCAAACAAAGGTGGAGGCCCACGTGGCCCAGTTCACTTTCGAGGTACACTGTAAGCCTTGGAGATTGAATCGAAATGTACTGATGAATGTAAGCTGCTGGGCCGCCCAGCTAACTGGAAGCCGAACCCTGTTGATAGGAGCCACCTCGCTGGACACACTGAGGAGGAACTTGGCGACAGACCTGAGAAAGGCCAATGAACCGGCCTTAAGGGGAGTTGATGGGGCAGAGGGGCCGTCTGAACCTGCAGCGGGGGGTTTGTTCAGATGTCTAATGGATCCACCCGACGGCGAGGAGGTCACTGCTGACATACAGTATGTGTACGAAGCCCTGCATGATCAAGGTGCTCATTTCAGCCATGAAAGCACTGAGCCACGCTGTTGTGTGACTCCACGCCGATCACAGGGTTTTGAGGACAGTGTTATTACGAAGCTTTTCCCGATCTACGGGATGGAACCGGAACTGGAAGGAATACTCACTTGTTTTAGTCCTCGCCTACCACAGCCATGCTCATTTATCTCCGGGGTAATCCCATTTCTACCTGCTTTTTCTGGTTCAGCGGCTCTGTCGAGCGAAACATCTCCTTAGACCCATAGAACCTCGACATCCCTCTGAGTCCGACTCTTACAAGGTAGTATGTGTTCCCCATTGCTATCTCAACGCCCCTCACCCGCATAATGTACTGGCCAAAAGAGAGTCACAGCCCTGATACAGGCCCAGGGGTGGGTCAGATGGGAATTCAGAAAGGGTGGGTCGGATGGAGAGGCGGTCTGAGGATGCAGACGAGTGTGTGGAACAGCTGCAGGGTTAAATCCCCATTAGGTATAAAGACTATTCTAACAACTAAATAGGTATGTGTGTGTGTGTGGGGGGGGGGGGGAGGGGAAGAAGACATTAAAAATACATTTGTATTCCTCTGTAATATCAGGCATAATCATAAAGTGTCAAACTAATGCTTATTGCACGCACATTGGCCAAATTAAGAAGTACAGATAATTCCAACAGATGAAGTACAGATTGTCCCAGCAGATCATTATCTCTAGCATCCACAATCATTCTTTCTTTGAAATACGGTTGCTATGATGATGAGCCAATGGTATCCAACGGCACACTGTCTAAATGCTCTGCGATACAGAATTGTTTCTTCTACATATTTACTGAGGCACCCCAAGCCAGTATTAATTCAAAACAATTTCCAAAAGAGTGTTTAGACTAGGGAGATTGTTACTTATGGTTAGGTTTATCTGGTTACCATTTCTTACCTACGTATTAGGTTAGAAATGGCATTAGGTAGGCTTATGTTATTAAGCCTAGGCCTAAAAAAAAATTGTGTTTGGTTCCGGTTTCCGACCGACCCTGTCAATTTATGTGCGACCCAAATTATTTTATGAGCTTTATAAAAAAATATATATATATATTTTTTTTTTTTTTGATGCAAACTATAATTACGTTTTGGTACAGCACCTCTTCATTCTGTACAAGGATGAGCAAATTTTCTCGTTTTTAAATGAAAACAACCTACCTATCATTCGCTGCCGCTGGAAAAAATAAAATAAAAAAATAAAATAAATTCCCTACCTACCCATGACCTCAACTGACCACCAACAGGAACCAAACTTTTTTTTTTTTTAGGCCCTATGCTATAGGTTTGAGGCTTTAGGTATTAGGTTATAGATGGTTAATTTGAGGTACTGGGTTAGGTTTAGGCGTTAGGTTTTATGTCGTTAAGATCAGGGCTCTGTTTGTTGCCCGCTGTCCTCTAGTACCTCTGTTAAAAGAGGGTTCCCAGCTAGGAGTGTTAGGGGTACAGTAGCTGGGCTCACAAACACGGTATGCAGAAACACATCTTAACAAAGTAGACATGGCATTGGCATAGATACATTGCTGTCCTAATGCCCACTGTCAATTGATGCAACATTTTTAGTCAGTGTTGCAAAGTCAATGTTTGTTCTGGAAATCCATGCTTCCGGGACTGACTTTCATGCCAGGATTCTACCAAGTCTAAACCAACCAAACCCAGCATGGAACCAAACCTTAACACGCACAATATTTGTGAGTCTTCAGTCTCTGAAAGACTTTCACAGGTCCAGTGGGTTAATCAACAAAGGGATCCGTCCGGAACATGACACGCTGTTTACTTTTTGGATGTCCTTCACATCTGTGAATGGCATTCATAGATTTGGCAAAACATTTCTAAAGTGTTTGCTCCAGATCCTCCACTAGAGTTGCCACAGTAATTCCACCATAGATGTTATGTTGTTCCTTGCTTCTTTCACAGTTTTTTTCCGCCGTCATCACAGCACACACTTCCGTGCGTACACAATGAGGTCCTCGTGATATGGGTCGCCGCAAATTGAAGTAGCCACAATTACACATCCCTGCACCCAAACATTGAATACAATCAGCAAAAATATGTTGACTATAACAGCCAGTAAGTACATATAAAGGTTTGAGGGGAAGAACAGGGGGACCAATAGCAGAAAAGGAAAGTGCAATGCGTATGGTACACACATCCACAACATCACGGCCGACCGAGAAATAACATCGCTGGATCATTTGATGATCAAATAAATAATACAGGTAACACTTTATATTAAGGTACACAGATTAACCATTAACTAGTTGCTTATTGGCAAATTGGCCCTTAATTAGTCATTATAATGCTCTTATTAATGCCTTATTCTGCATGACCATATTCTACAACGACTGTGCTGTTAACTAAGAGTTTTCCTTCAATAACCTCCTAAATTACTGCTTACTGCTTATTGATAGTAGTTAAGGAAGTTATTGTACATGAATAATCTTAATATGCTTAGCTTAGTGTGGGCCTTATAAGGTGGTAATATGACAAGAATAGTCATTCTCCATTAATAACACTAAATATGCTCTCTTCCTATGGAACAAACACAGAGGTTTTAAGAGTGATATTTGATGTTTGAACATCTCTGAACTGGTACAGCAATTAAAGAGATTATTCTACTTGTGCTGACTTTGCTCTTCTACCACTGAATGAGAATATAACCTATGCATCTCGATAGAACTCAATTATTTTCAAGGTGTATTCCATCACTTAAGAAAAGACACTAGTTGTGAACTATCATTTTGAATGGGGAACATATTCGGAGTTTGAAATACTTAATTTAGAGTTATTTGTACTGTATTAAAACTTATTGTTTTGTTTTTGTTACATAAGAATAGACCATAATTATTAAGTGTTATTAAGGGGGAATGACAGATATCCAGCGACTCAATCAATAGTTCTGATGCATGTATATGCATGTGTGTTATTGTGTGTTTATGTATGAGTGCATGCATTTGTATGCGTGTAGTCAAAAGAGTGTGCGCAATGAAAAAAACAAAGAGAAGTTGCCAGTGATCAAGTATCTATATGTATATATATATATATATATATCTATATATATATATATATATATATATATATATATATATATATATATATATATATATATGTATAGATACTTGATCACTGGCCACTTCTCTTTGCTTTTTACATTGCACACACTCTTTGATATAGGCTAAGTACTGGCACTTGGCCACTTGATAATTTATACTGTGCATAACGTTTGTCGTGTATGCCCTGTTTGTCCTTATTTTAGCACTTACTTAAGCATTTTTGTTTTCCTTATCACTACTTTATATTTATATTGTATTGTATTACATCCTGGTTCCTCCACACTGTGTGTTATTTACTGTTAAAAACGATTAGGAGTTACTTGGGCATGAAACCGGATTTCCATTGGGACTGAGTTCCCTGATGGAAATCAATCTGATCCCACTGTATTCTAAATCTCTGTTAAATATAGCTTACCCTCGGCATGCAGCAAGATATTTGTTGGACTTTGTAGGCTTCTGTTTCATGGCTTTGTTCGTCTGATGACGGTCCCTCGGTGCCTGGCATCACCCAAGGAGATGTCACCTACTCCGTCACACTTGATACCCAAACCGCGTGCTTATTAGCGTCTATAGCAGCCTCACAAAGCACAAGAACAATGAGGAACCCTGGCCTTGTGTTTATATGAAACCACGTTTGAACATTGTTTGTCGAAGCAAACGTCTCATCGAAAATAGAAATGGATTACTCCTATTATGGCGAGGAAATATATTGACCAAGAGAAAGTGTGTGAGGTTATCTGAAGAGAGCCAGATGCAGTTAACACCATGAACTGCAGAAGAATCCAATTATCCACAGCCATGCTGTGTGTGGAGGCCCCAGCATTTGTGAAATTAGAGTCCCGGGAGAACACAGTGGCAGTAAATACTGACAGCACTGTAGCTTATTGATTAAGACAAGAAATGCGATCACGCTGGGAGTGGCCTCCTTCTGCAGAGTTGAGCAAACGCAGTGCCGGAACTTTCTTCAATAGAGCAGACATGGAAGGGAAATAGAGATGGGAAATAGAGAAACGGCAGAAATGACAGGAAATTACAATTTATTTGAGATGTAAGTGAATAAAATAAAGTTTCTGGTTAAAACTAATTCAAATGGAGCGAAGACGTTGCTTTATTGGCTTCACCACCGTTTTGTGACAGTAAATAATAAACATAAATGAATCAATCAGGCACTTGAGCCTCATCACTATAGCAGCAGGGAAATGGCGTGTGGGCCGGGGTGGAGAGTCTCCGCTCTCCAAACGCTGATTGGAGGTTCTTCACTCCACTTTAGCGCTACGTAGGTACGCATGGCTGGGATAATGGAGTCATTGTTCTCATGTTACGTTATGTTATCCAACAGTTTAGGAGGTTCATATTTTAGCATTCTAAGGCAGACAAACCTCAGAGCTGGACCACACACATAAACTCACTGACGCACACATACGCACACACACACGCACACACACACACACGCACACACGCACGTACGCACACATATACACACGCACACACACACACACACACACACACACACACACACACACACACACACACACACACACACACAAACAAACAAACACAGACGCACGCACACATGCATGCAGACACACACAGGCTTGACCAGCCGTTAGTCTCTCGCACACACACGCACACATGCATGAACACACACACACACACGCTTGCTCTCAGAATAAAAGTCCAACCCACAGGCGTGTTTGTCTCCTGCTCTCCGCTAACGAACACAAAGAGAAGCCCACGACTCCATGGTGCTGAAGTGGTGAAGGGGCTCGTCACCTCCTAGACCCAAACTCATAGTGACCCCCCCCCCCCCCCCCCACCACCACCAACCCCACCCACACACCTCCATCTGCGTGCTCATTGGTCCATCAGAAAAGGGTTAAGTGAAGGGGGTGGATGTTGTGCGTGGGACGGTGGGGGGGTCATGAGGGGCCGGTGCTGCAGGGGGGGACGGGGCCCGATGAAAGGAGAACGGGGGACGTGGGGGTGGGCAGGATTGTGACGTCACACCCAGGGATGGATTCCAAGGGTGTTGGATGATTTAGACACAGACTCACCATGTGCACCATGTCACTCCCACAGCCCAGGAGAGTTCACACCTAGAATAAAGAAAATAGTGTACGGGGAACCAGACAAAAAATAAATGCCAACCATCCATCATCTGTAAAATCAAATGGTTATCAAAAACCTCACAACAGAAAGTGGAATGTCTTTTGCCGAGCCGCTGAACAGCCACCGTAGGGACTGAATCGCTCTTCATCACTGTCATAAACCTGGAGCCATCAAGATCGCTCCCATTAACTCACGGCACCCTTAATGCCGCACACCTCCCACACAAACACACACACACACACGCAAGGCTCGGTTGAGTCAGCCTGCGTGCCGAGCCGACTCACCCAGCACCTCGACCGGCTGAACTCCTCCTCCGTGTGGCACGGCGACATGTCAAGTGCAACCAACGTCTTGTTCAAGCTGTCATGTCCGTCATGCGTGGCTCCCCGCCGAGGCCTTTGTCCCTCCCCGTCCCCCGCTGTACCGGAGGAGACGTCTTCTTCACCCCCGTCACCGCGCTCTGCGCCCAACTTGTCAAACATTTATGAGGACTGTTGTGTGCTGAATGCCTTCCCTTCAACGTCTGGGGGTCGTTCATCGTTTCTTTGTCTGGAGGCGGAGGCGGCGGTCTTGAAATTGGTTAAGTGCAACGGAACTGAAGGCCACTATTTCAGCGTGGAGCGAGACCACCGTATCTCAGCCCTGTTTGTTAGGGAGTACAATAAAGCTCAGTGCTATGGCCGTGGCTCTCCGACATTACCGTGCTTCTCCATCACTGCATGTTACCAAAAGTTGCAGTCACGGGATGAGCTTGAACAACACCTATTTGATGCGGTTTGCGTACTTAATCTAAGTATATGACCAGGAGCTCCTGCTTCTCTGGTATTTCTACCTCTCCTGGGCCACGCTTGGATCGCTATGGAATCTGTCGTCGATAAAATGCATAAACGTCATATTTGAACGATGATTCGTCCAAGGGACAAAGCACAGAAAGCCCAGTGGTTCGCAAATGATATAATAGCTTTTTGTTTTGCTTCTGTTTCCTCATCACATAATCATCATTTCATGTAACTACCAGAGCATTATCAGCAGAGTTTTCATGCATTCATCCGGATCAATGCACCCTTTCACAGAGGTGCCATCGCAGGACAACCCATGTGTCGCTCATCCTGCTATGCAAGGGCGTAACTTTGGTTTGAGAAGTGGGGGGGACACAATAATCTGGGGGGTCTAGGGATACTCCCCCCCCCCCAAAAAATAAATTGCGATTTGAATACCATTTCCTGCATTTCTACATACATTTAGGGACTAAGGTAACCAATACAAAATCCGGGAATTAATTAAGTTGGTCATCATGCTAAATTCTGCCAGAATAAATATGCATAATCAAAATGAATCAAACTTTTAATATAAAGAACATTTCTTTATTCATTCATCGTATGGACAGAGGTCAGTGAAAAAAAGCTACTGATATAATCATTTTCCTCCTTTAAAGGTGATCTAACATTATCAGGCCCTGAACACAGAGACACAATTGGCATGTTAACAAAATACAGAATCAGCGACCATGAACTGGAAATAGAAAGACTAGAAAGACCACTTTTTAAAACTGTGGAAACCAAGAGAGGAACATGTCTGTACACACTGCCACCTGGACATTGAAACAGAAATACATTTCCTGTGTTCATGTTCCAAATATAAACACATAAGAGAGAGGTATTTCCAAGATTTTGAATACAATTTCCAGGATTCATGGCTTTAATAACAAAAAGCTTCCTTTTTTGTTCGGGGAAGATAAAAGTGTAAATGTCCGCTCCTGCCACAATGACAGGCAAAAAGAACGAGAGAAAAAGAAAGAAAGAGAGAGAGAGAGAGAGAGAGACGTTGGGGGAGAGACAGAGGCACACATACACACATACACACACACACACACACACACACACACACACACACACACACACATACACACACACACACACAGAGCATGCTGTTTTACAACCACTAATCAACCAACTCACATGTCCTTTCTTTCTTTTCATCCCCTCTCCAAAGAAATACATTAAATTGAACGGCATTTCGTTTTTATGAAAAACCCTGCAAAGCCTCTTCATTCATTCAGTGAGCAATTTTTCAAGTGTGCATGACTGGTCTTCACTGGGGGGTCTGTTCCCAGCACCAGGGCCAGCAGCAGACTGGTCTTCACTGGCTTTGCTTCCATGAGACGCTGTGCAATGACCAGAGCGCTGTGAAAAAGCTCTTTGATCCAGTGGATTTTGTCGTGAATGACTGAATTGAAATGACAGATATCCAAGAATTATTTTTCCTTTTCTGTGGTATCTGCTTTTGTTGCTTTTTTATTTTTCATTGGATGTATTCAATATCTCTTCCCCTTTAATGTGTGTCCTCTCCCTTTAGTCGTATTTAAAGATGAAGATGAAGTCAGGAGGTGCATGAATTATTCAATGTGAATATTTCAGCGGCGGCGGCAGTCTTGAGACTCATTAGGTCTTCGTTTGGACTCTGTCGCTCTGTCCCCTATTTTTAGAAGTACCACAAATTCCAAAGTCTTCTTGGTATTATGAAGAGCTTTGTACCAATGATACAAGTTTATCGCCATCATAGTGACAACGCCATCAACCCTTAACATTATAGTGTCCTTGTTACGGTAAAATTACACATGTAGCAATGTAACAACCTGTATCACAGAATGTGTGTCACAATGTTGGTCTAACCCTAACCCTAGTGGGGGACTGGTTTCTGCTGGTCCCGGCCTTTAGGCCCTAACCCCAACCACGCTGCATAGATACATACTGTTGCCTAGTGTTATTACTAGGGCTGGGCAAGTTAATTACGCGTTAACGCAATCTTGTTTTAACGCGATTAATACAAATTGAAATTGCATTAACGCTCGTTCTCCTTTTTTTCTAACCGTCCAAGTGCTACTTCATGCAAGGGTTGTGTAATTATTGCAGATGGACCTCATATTTACAATTGGGAGATTAGGTTTGGTGATGTCGTCCAGCTCACAAAATGCTCTTGAAGTTAGAGATGCACCAATTCCGCCATAATCTGTCTACTTAGAATACAAAATATATATATTTACATTAGTCAATTAGGGAGCTACAATTGAGGCTATTGAATTGAGGTATGTTTGAAGTAAAATGATTTGTTTTTGAGAATTAACTAAAATAAATGTTCTCTCACACATAAATATACTATATATATCAATAAATATAAAAACATGTCTCAAACGATTGTTGACATCCTATGATGTCCAAACACTTCTGCCTCTTGTGCATTCCTCTGAATTACGGCATTAAGGACAGACTACAGTGGAGGCATAGTGATTAGCTTAATGAACGATAAGGGAGGCTGTGTCCAATTTAACTCTCAGATAAATTGCTTTTGGCAGAAGGCAGGGAGACTCAATCAGCAGTGCCTGCTGGAACCCAAGTAATGCGTAGAGGCAAGAGAATAGAAGACAGCCCCATGCTCTGAGTGACAGCTCCGGGGACTGACGTGACACTTCATTTGGTCATCTTTCGACTGGTTTGGCCTCACAGAAACCCGGAGCCGATCACAGTAGCACGATCAATACTGAGCCCAGACACTACCCTGCCCTGACAAAACAAACCGTCTAGCCTCCTATGAATTGTTTTTAACTTTCAAAGATCCATCACTGTCACCTTTGATCGGATACAACGACAGCTAGGCTTTCCGTGGTGTTGTTTCATCTTGCCATCCGACATTCACTCCATCTGCCAACTGTGGAGAGTTGTTCTTCTTTCTCTTCCGGACACAGCTATCTGAAGATCATCTGTGAAGGAAACGTCAGAGGGAAATCTACGTCAGTGTCAAAAGCACAAGCGCCGATAAGAGTCCCGTCTCTTCCTGTTATCTGTCCACACGCAGGCTGATAATGGTGACCAAATCCCCCACATGTGATCGTCATAACATGAAGTATCGCCAATATAATGACTGCTCCTTATGAGTTTGCCAATTGGTCAATTTCACAAAGTTGAACTGGTTATCTTAGCTAGCTTAATTAGCTAGCCTCAGGTATTAGGTTATTAAACGTCCGGTATCATTTTATCAAGCTGTTAACACTGTATAATCTGTAAGAAGAAACTTGTTTCTTTACTAATGTCCCACATGTAAATTTGTTTTACAATTGCGACAATTCATGTTTATAGCGAGGCGAGGATCTCTTTATGGGCTCGTTTCTTTGTGGAACCCCTGGAAGAGTGAGCACCGTGTTTGGCAGGCTGCTACAAAAGGCTGGAGGCCGGTGTGCACCAGATATATGTTGTTAATATGTTGTTAAAAGATTGCTTTGACACATAGTTAGTGCTCTCTATTGGTCAGACAACAACTCTGACTGCTCTAAACTGCTCCACACATTGGTACGGAACTTTTTAGTCAATTATTGACTGCTGATCTTTTTTACGTTTGTCAACAGTTTGTATATTTCCACTTTCTTGTTAATGTTGAGTATGATTGCAATCAAGGTGAATTTTGAAAAAGAGAAAACTAAATGGTTTCCATGGCAACAAATATGGCGATGTAAGACAAGGTTTCCTTCTTTCCAGCCTCCTTCAGAATCACCAGAACGTGAGGAGGCAGGCTCAGGGGTCAGTCCATATAAGGTCTGCTAGAAGAGCCGTGACCTGGAGGGGAATGAGAGATGCAGCGTGTTGGGTTGGACCTGGAGCCCCTGGTTCCTAGGCGGGGATCTGGTTGGTTTTCCTCTGTGTTGTGTTCCCATTACACAGACACGGGGACAATGTCACACACGGGCTATCCAATACAGACGCCCCTGCCGATTGATCCGCACTAAAGGTCTCTCTGTTACATTTATTCATGGGAATTCAAAATAAATAAAATATCCCCCAGACGGACGCTAAAACCCTCTTTAGCGTCTGCCTGACCTGTGACCTCTGTGTCTGCTGGGACGCGGCTGTGTTGCCCCTGAGATCATACGATCAATCGTCACCAATGAACCTTTGGACACCTATTTCTGGGTGCAAACTAAAGGTATGAAAAGATCTAACGCTGCCTCTTAACATCGGGTCAATGCCTTTAACAAAGAAGAAGAGCAACGGATTCTCTCTCTCAGACACCCAGAATGAGGATTGCTCATTAAATGGACAGATCGTATTTATCAAGACATCAGGAACAAAGGAACCAAGCTGAACATGCATGAATGACGATGGGCTCGGGGGAGAGCGTGCATATTCAAACAGCGGGATGGTATTAACCGTTTGGTTATCGGACACTGCTATCCTTTAGAACCAGAATTAAAATGCAGGCAGCATGGCAGACATCGACCGGTCTCAAACTCAGAACACAGCTCCTGGGGGCTTTGAGGAGACTAACAAATGCCGCCAGTTGTAATGGATTTAATTTCCTTAAATAATAACTGAGTTCTTTTATAAAGTGTGCTTTAACATCAACATATCGCACTGACGGGACGCCAGTGTTACATGATGAGGGCGAGGGAGAGAGGGAGAGGGGGAGAGGGGGAGAGGGAAAGAATGGGAGAGCGAGAGGGAGAGAGGGAGAGCACTAGGGAGAGAAGGAGAGGGAGGAAGGAAGAGCGAGAGAAGGAGAGGGAGACGAGAAGAAGATCGAGAGGGAGAGAAAGAGAGGCAGAGCAAGAGAGGGAGAGGGAGAGACGGAGAGAAGGAGAGGGAGAGAGAGAGAGGCTGTCTTCCGCTCCACTGACAGCTACTGTCCTCCCTGCATGCTCTAAGTGAATTTATGCAGAAGGTAGTAAAGTGCCCTGTGAGAGGAACATCCTTTGTTTAAACCCTCCGGTTGAGTCTGAAGGTGATATTAACTGCCGTGTTGTCACTGACATCACCGGCAAACACACAAGCGGGACTTCCATTCAGCGGCCTGACTTCTATTGGATACCTGGTGTTGAGAGAGGCGTGTGTGTGCGAGGTTACAATTCCAGCGAGTTGAATTGGGGGCTAGGAGATGGGAGGGTGTTTGGCATTGCTGGACTCCCTGCCCACTCCATCACCAGGGTCACGATGTCCTGTCCCCCAGTGTGGATGTCAGAGCAGACGGTGTCATGGATGCCATCTCCTCAAAAGGTCAGATTCGACAGGTACTGTGCATGACCCCTTGGGGCTGTCCAATCAATCTCTTAGCTTGCTCTTTTGATCCAGCCAGTAGCTAGATTAATTTGGTCAGGAACCGAAGACCCCACCATCCCCTAAAGACATGCCTCATTCAGGGTTAGTCCCAGGTAAACAAGTGGTTTTGAAGGGAGGGTTTTCACTGTATTCTGCTGCCACTTTAGTGGTAGGATCCCTTGTGACACAAAAGCACATTTTTTAGGTTTCTGAAACACCTGAAGCATCATGTCAATAACATACAGTGCACGTTAGCACATTAGCGTTGTGTTGATGATGCTATTTTTCATTTGTTTGTAATAGATCATTTTAGAAAAGCAGTTTATATTAGGTAAAAAAAAAAAATCTGTGCTTCTGAGGTAGTGGTGTCAATGTAACTGTTTCAACTTATAAAGAAAATAATAATAATAATGCACTTTCCTTTGTGCAGTACATGTAAACAAGATTGAAGGCACAATTTAACTTATAATTATAAAGTGACACAGGCACTGAACATATCTTTACCAACATAGGGAAAAAAGTTGGTTCAAAGAACATGACATGGTATGCAAAAAACAGGGAAACAGGGAGAGAGAAAAAAGAAAAAACAAATTAAATACTAATACAAACTACAAAATGCATATAACCGTGTTTTCTGATTACAGTTTACGTAATACATTTTTCACAATTTATCAGCTCTTGGTTTGAATGCTGAACAGACAATTTGACTGGAACTACTAAGCAGGTGTCCGTCTATCAGGAGTTAATGCACACCCTGCAGCCAATCAGAATCGTGTATTCCCCCAGACCCCCAGTATAAAGAATAACAATCAGTGGAGGTGAAGAGCCGTGTTCTTAAGAGTCAGGTGATATGTGTGTGTGGGCGTGTGTGCGCGCGCGTGTGTGTGTGTGTGTGTGTGTGTGTGTGTGTGTGTGTGTGTGTGTGTGTGTGTGTGTGTGTGTGTGTGTGTGTGTGTGTGTGTGTGTGTGTAGCTGCAGGAGATGTAGCTGTAAGAGAGAAGTGGCTGTAAGAGACCTAGAGATGACTCTGGGGGGTCCGCCCAACCCTTGGAAAATATTGAACGTTTTGTTGAATTGCTTTTGGAAGTTCTGCCCGGCGTTGGGGTCCTGCTTTGGGGATGGAGCTTCTGATGGAGTGTAATAATAACTGCATCCAACATAACAAAGCGATATCGTTGGTCTGGGCAAATGATGGATGGGAGAACCAATTCTAAGTGCAAGGAAGCAGTTTAGATAACAATTTAAAATGGACAGACAGAAAGGAGACGGACGATAGGAGCTGCACAGCAGGGGAGATTTTTTCCTTTTCAGAATAATTTGTATTGAAGCTTGAGTTAATTTCCCTCATGTTAAGAAGCCATTGATCTTTAGGAAGGAGGAGC
Source organism: Gadus morhua (assembly GCF_902167405.1). NCBI lineage: Eukaryota > Metazoa > Chordata > Actinopteri > Gadiformes > Gadidae > Gadus > Gadus morhua. The sequence continues at coordinate 18,862,823 of NC_044069.1, forward strand.
GCGAAGGAGTTCAGGTTAATGTGAGGGAGTGGCCCGCTCCACAGAGGAGAAGGAGTTCAGGTTAATGTGAGGGAGTGGCCCGCTCCACAGAGGAGAAGGAGTTCAGGTTAATGTGAGGGAGTGGCCGGCTCCACAGAGGAGAAGGAGTTCAGGTTAATGTGAGGGAGTGGCCGGCTCCACAGAGGAGAAGGAGTTCAGGCTCTCCGCTCCCCAGAAGAGATAAGGCAAGGCAAGGCAACTTTATTTATATAGCACTTTTCATACACAAGGCAGACTCAAAGTGCTTCACATATAAACATTGTCATACAATAAAATAAAATAATAGATAAGTAAAAGAAAACATATGCAAAGAAATGAGTCAAATAGAAAGTGCAATGTATTTAAGATCAGATCAACAGTCTCTCTAGTATCCGCGTCAGGACTCGACCTAAAGGAACTTGGTCCTTTCTCTGGGACTCCAACCCGACCTAAAGGAACTTGGTCCTTTCTCTGGGACTCCAACCCGGATTCTAGTAACCCTTATCCTTTCTCTCTGGTATCAGATCATGTATCTTTCTGGTAAAAATAGAAAATTTAATTGAAAGTTAAAAAGGCTTTTTAGTAAGTAAAATTGAAAGTGCAATGTATTTAAGATCAGATCAACAGTGTCTCTGGAACCCAAGTCGGGACTCCAACCCGACCTAAAGGAACTTGGTCCTTTCTCTGGAACTCCAATCCAGATTCTAGGACTCTAACTCAGACAGAACTTGGAAACGTCTCCCACGGAGCTCGGTCTCAGAATTCCACCCACACACATACTCAGGACTCTAACCCTTATACAAACTCAGGACTCTAACCCTTATACACCTCTTCTTAAAAGAGTTAAACACAGTGTACACAATTCTTTCTATTCTAGGACTCTAACCCAGATTCTAGGACTCTAACCCAGACCAAAGGATCTGTGATTCCACGGCGGGAATCCAAACAACATAACTCTAACCACGAACCAAAGGAACCCACGTCGGGACTCCAACCCGACCTAAAGGAACTTGGTCCTTTCTCTTGGACTCCAACCCGACCTAAAGGAACTAGGTCCTTTCTCTGGGACTCCAACCCAACCTAAAGGAACTTGGTCCTTTCTCTGGGACTCCAACCCGACCTAAAGAACTTGGTCTTTTCTCTGGGACTCCAACCCAGATTCTAGGACTCTAACCCAGACAGAACTTGGGTCTCAAACCCTTATCCTTTCTGTCTGGTATCAGATCATGTATCTTTCTGGTAAAAATAGAAAATAAAGGGAAAGTTAAAAAGGCATTTTAGTAAAATAAAGGCAAAGTATTTAAGATTTAGCAGAAAGCTAAAGCAAACATAAAAGTCTTCAATCTTGTTTTAAAGGTGCTCAGAGTTGGGGCAAGTCTGAAATCCAGCTATTTGTTGCATAGTAACTAAATCCTGCTTTCCCATGTTTCGTGTTTACTCTGGGGATAATTAACAGATTGGTCTCAGAAGATCTTAGTGTTCTAGAAGGCTTATGTAGATTAGGAAGAATAATGCTTAGTTTGTATCTTCATTCCTTTGAACATTTCATCTGTTTTTTCAGGGCAGTACACTAAGAAAGACCTGACACCTAAAGCTAGAGTAAGCTAGATTGTGATGAGTTTTGGTAACAGAGCGTTCAGAATTTAGTTCAACACAACGTGAGCGAGTTGCGGAATTCAGAATAGCTTGATTGCGTACATTGAAATGGGACATCTTCTAAGTCCCCACTGCTGAAAATTCTGAAAGGTCAAATGTATTGCAGTGGCCTGCTAAAAGAACTGGAAGCTGAAATCGAAAAAAAACTGACAGACGCTGATTAGCATTATCTGAAGAAGCAAAGTGCTGAAATACATTAATACAAAAGCTGGAAGCTAAACTGTAATACTGCCAAAGCTGGAAGATAGTAGTAGTATTGGTACTAGCAGTAGTAGTAGTAGTAGTAGTAGTTGAAGTAGAATAAGCAGTAGTAGTAGCTGAAGTAGAAGTAGTAGTAGTAGTAGTCGCTGAAGTAGAAGTAGTAGTAGTAGTAGTCGCTGAAGTAGTAGTAGTAGCTGAAGTAATTTTGGTAGCCTACTATCTGCACAAACGATATGCCTTATGAAAGATATGGTATTGATTGATGTTTGTAGAGAGAATTGTAATAATCCCGCCATTTTCTTTTTAACCAGCCAAAATTGTATGTACTCGCCTAATGCTAATTTTCCAACCAAACGTTATTAAAAGTAGTCTTATTGGGAGGGAAAATAGCCCAATCCGGCCGCGCTGCCTGAACGTCGTAAAAAGTAATCCAATTGAGCGGGAAAAAATCCCCAATCTGGCAACACTGCCTGCACTTCCTCACTCTCTAATCTCAGCGTAGATCAATGAGACCAACTGAAAACAAGCCGACATGGAATTTAAACTGTGGTTCTGAAAAAAGTATAAAGGTAATCGAAATTCAGTTTTTTCTCATTATTGAAGATCAAGTGAGAAGTCACAAGTGTGTTGATTTGTTTAAACTTTGAACGAAGGTTAATTTTAAAATAGCGTCCAAGTTATGAAGTCTGAAGTAGCAAGTGTCAGTCAATGATATTGACTTTGATTGTACAAAATATTAATTTTATATCTTAAATAGTATAAAATATTAAAAAAATCTGAAAAACAATAGTTGAGCGCTGCATGCAGCCCTCACCTAATAAGATGTTTCTGTTGACAGGATGCTTATAAGATTTGTGAACAAGTTCATTTCAGATATGCACTTAGTTCAAGTTTAAAGTGTGCATGTTCTGTAAGGATTTTTTTCGAACGAATCTTAAACTATTCAAAATCGCTGAAGGTGAAACAGACAAAGAGACACTCATTCACAAGGGAAGGTTTTGAATATTTATATCATGTTTTTAAGATTCTGTACTGAACCGAATATTAGAAAGAGGAATGAATGGATGGTGTCTTCATTCCTCTATTTCCTCTTTGTTTTTCATGGTCGGAAATGCTTTAACCAAGAAATTTGTTAGAGTGTTCCCTCTGGATTCATCACAAGGTCAAACCAAGGCTACTGGATTACGTTTTCAACTGGATTACTTTCTCTAGGTTTTTCCTACACTATTTTTGCTGCCCTGAGGAGCAAAAAGGAGTCAAAGAACGGGTTAACAGCGGAGGAATCTGGTTCTTTCTGACAAGGAGATTGAAGTATAGAGCTCTCTGAACTGTTAATGGATGTATTAGGCTTCTAGTTTCCTCCGGGTTTGTATCTGGCTGATGAGTAGAGGAGGACGGAGACAGTAGACCTCAATGGCCTCGCCTTGCCTCCATATTGATAACAGCACGCCTAAATCTGGACAACGGGTTCCCGATGTGCTCAGCAGATTGCTCATTCAGACTGTAGAGTGAAGCATAAACACATCAGGAGAAGTAGATTCAGCAGACACGTTGTTGAGCTGTGATATTCGCTTAGTCAGATCGGGGTCTATTTTTCTGAGCAGAGTTCACGGTTACAGATCTCTGTGTCACAGGAGTGAAAGAGTGGCTGAGAGTCCGCCCACACTGCTCGCTGATAGCAGTGATTACAGCGTCACACCCCCGGAGCGATGCCACGGCACCAGCCAGCCACCTGGGAGCATCTCATGGTCCAAAACAAATGAACTCTGCAGGAGACAACGTCCCCACAAAGTCCCCTACCTGTGGATCATGGCCGGGGACATGCAAACTTCAGGATTCACCACTCTGACAACAACAACCAGAGCCATCCACTTTTATATTGAAGGGCTTCTAAACGTTTCCACACAAAGCTTTGATTTTTGTCATTCGGATGTATAATGTAAAGCTGAATGAGTAGTTTCCAGTCATCAGTCAATATCTAGAATAACCCAGGGCTTGTTATACACCTGCATTGAACAGGTGTATGTACATTTTACAGAATGGAACTTGTCCGCACGTTGAACAGATGGAGACAAAAACAAAAGCTTTCTATCAACTCACTTTGAGTTGGTAAAAAGAACCGAGCAGTGAACCAAAAGAAGTGAAAACATCATTGCATTAAAAACGGGATATGCTCTTTAAAACAAATAAGCATGATGCTGTTGATGATAACAAATGCAGGGCCTGTGTATATATTGCTTTGTGATCAAATATTTTACCTAGTAAAAACCCTTTTATTCATGGTAATTATTAAATTGGACTATTTGCAGCATAATTCAAGGATAAAAGCTTCAGCCAGCCTGGGGATTGTTCTCTGTGTGTTACAGCGGTCCGTCGGGAATGCTGCTTATTAATTTCTAAAAATAAGGTAAAAGTGAACAAAAAGTGAACATCTAACCCATCTTACCCTAAGGGTTAATACCCTGAAGGTAAGCCCTTAGTGTTAGGGTTGATGGAAGTGGTAGTGTAATGGCACAGGCTAACATCGGTAGGAACACAAAATGCACGAGAGGAAGATTCGTGATAGAAAACAAGTGTCTTTACTTGACTACGTTTGGGTACCTGGGCAGTCAGGGGGATCAGGCTGATCAGGCTGACAAAGGCCTCAAGGACGAGACAAAGACGGGTTCATTGAAAACCTAGCAGTGATCCAAAACCGGGAAAACTGAACTGGAGAAGACTTAGCTGGAGTGCTTGACACCGGTATAGAGAAGAGCTGGCCAAAGAGGGAACACACATACTACACTAGGAGGGAGGATAGCGAGGACCAGGGGGAACTAACCAGTGGGGGCTGGGGAATCACAGAGCAGGAAACACATGAGGCAGGAAGTGAAGTCTGCACGGGGCAGGGCCAGAGGTCAACGGAGAGGTATTGGGGATGATAAAGGTCACTGATGTGGATGGTCAGTAATAGAGTGAGCTTATAGGATCACCCTACCTGCATTTCAAATGCCCATTTCCACACACACTCCTGCCATCCTGCTGAAGTGAAGGACGAGTCCGCTAAATTCTCACAATGTTTGCTCTATGAAAATATATAATGAAATAAAACGAACAGCACACCAGGCCAAGTACAGGTCAGGGACTTGTGCTTCTGTCACAGTACTACTGATGGAATAACAGAACCCCTTCACGCACACACACACACACACACACACACACACACACACACACACACACACACACTCACTCACACAAACAGAAACACACACACACCAGAACCGTCCACACACGCACACACACACACACACACACACACACACACACACACACACACACACACACACACACACACACACACACACACACACACACACACACACACTCACTCACACAAACAGAAACACATGCACACACACACACACACCAGAACCCATCCACACACAGTGACAAGATCCTTCCTCATCTGCATTTGCATTTTCGATTGAGAAGATCAAAGAATCTCTTTGTCTCTCTCTCATTCTCTACTCCAGTACTATATGATATTATATTATTATAATATATGCTAGAAAAACAATATCAGAATCCGTATGGCGTTTGGGTCAAAGTTTATTTTAAGGTCAACATGATCAATGACCACCAAGGCTGGAGCCTCATTGATCCAAACAGCCACACAGCATTAGCCCTGATGAAATGTCCAACCGCAATACGTCCTGGGGTTCTTAAAACAAACCTTATTTACAGCACTATGGCCAGACAGAGGACGTTAACAGTGTTTAAACATTCATGTCCATACAGCCAGCCAGACGGCTTGAGATGTGTTTCACCATCCCTGTCTGAGAGGGACCAGCCGCAGCAGGTCAAGTGAACGAAGTTCTCTGGTGTTCACGAGTGCTCGACTATCTGCCCGTCCCTCATTGGCCAACAACCCGCCCATGTCAAATCGATCCGTCTCCAGGCTGGTCCGCCGAGGCCCGCCGGCCAGATTGATACATCACGCCCCCCGAATCAACACCCCCCCTGCACCACCCCGCCACATAAATATTCAATCAGCTTAAGCCGTAAAGGGCAAGGTTAAATGCAAGAAGACAGCCGTAGCGGGAGGAAAAAGAGCCCGTGACTTCCTGCCCTGAGCGTCCGCGGACACAAGGGGATGGTTGAACTGGACATTCGGGACAATGTTTGTCATTTGCTTTTACAGTTGTGATTATTGTCCATCAGGAGCTAGTTCTCCTAAGGAGACTAAGGAATGGGTGGAGGAATAGCAAACAGAGTCCCCGGTTCCAGATCGGTGTGACCCAAAGGAGCAGAGTGTCTGTGTGTCCGCCCACAGGGATCCCTGATATAGCTGTAATCACACACACTCCACACTCCACACACCTCCAGCAGGGCCACCACGGCCACAGCATCCTGGGAGAACCCCATGTCCCCACAACAACGTGGGATTACAGTCATCACACAGAGTCCACATCCAGAGACATTCCGCTTTTGATTTGTGTCTCAGTCCTTCCAGAGATGTGACGCTTATTGAGCCATTAAATCAGTCAATATTGTGAGTAACAGCAGGCTTGTCGCACACCTGCCATTTCCTTCTGAACATTCAACAGATGGAGATTCAAATAAACAGACTTTTTAGTTTGTGATGAGGAAAAACAGACCAGAGAACCATAAAAGATTTCCTCTTCAAAGCGAAACAATGTGATGGTGTTCAGTTCAGGGGCGGTTCTAGACCGATTTGGGGGACCAGACTGGGGCAGGTTGTTTTGTTGGAGGGGCACATTGAACCCGGACGCAAAACATTTAGTTTAGTACTAAGTTTAGTACTACAAAAACACAGTATACAACATTGGCTTTTTCCCGTTACAGCATTTATTTCAGTAGCATAGTATTAAGTGTTCCCTTCAGTTACAGCAATTGTCAATATTATACATTTGAAATGTTTCATCGGTTAAAGCAATTGTCAATATTACAACATTTTGGGTTTCCTTTACTGACATCAAACCGCTCAGTGTCATACATCACCGACAGCAATAAAGTCAGTATGATATATTATGAATCTCAAGTTCCACCTTGTGCGACAGTGCCACACCATCGCAAGCAATCGACCCCCCCGTCCGGACAGAGGTAAAAAGAAAAGGGGAGGGGGGGCCACGGGGGGGTACGAACTCAGTTTTACGGAGGCACTGGCCCCTGCTGTGAATAGGCCAATAAGTTGATGTTACTGTCATCAAATATTATACCCCATATAAAAATGATCATTCATGGTTATATTATATATCACTCTCTGAAGCATCATTCAAGGTCCAAAGCTTCCCCACTGCTCCACAACAACATTAATTGATTACATTAATTACGCAGAGGCCACATACAGAGACATTCAGGTTTCAATGGAATGTTTTGTATCATTTTTTTCCCCAAACCTTTGATTTGTGTCTCAGGCTTCAGAGATGTGACGCTGAATGAGTCCTGGACTCAGTCGATATTGGGAGCAGTAACAAGCTCATCACACACCGGCTGCCATTTCCCTCTGAACATTCAACAGCTGGAGATTCAAATAAACTGACTTTTTAGTTGATAGAAAAACCATAAAGGTTAAACCATAAAGGATTTGGTGAATACGCTAAGACGTTTATGTTGCTGTCATCAAATAATTTACCCTATATAAACATTGTCATTCATGGTCATATTATATTTGACTCTCTGAAGCATCATTCAAGATGCAAATTCCTCACCATTCGGCCAATTCACAGTTTTATTTCAAAACAGGTCACGCACGTGGAAAAGTGAAGGCCAGGTTCCATAGATACATTGTGTCCTTGTATCATCATGTTCAATGTCTCCCCCCCCCACACACACACACACCCACACACACACACACGCATACTACTGCAGTCCCCCTGAGGTGAACCACATGCAACTAATAATGATGTTATCGGAGACATGGAAAGTATGAAAATACGAAAATGTGGAAATATATAAGGAAATAAAACTATCAGCCTGCAGGGCCAAGTACAGGTCAGGGACTCGTGCTTCTGTCACAGTACTACTGATGGAACAACAGAACCCCTTCACACACACACACACACACTCACTCACTCACTCACTCACTCACACAGACACACACATACACACACACACACACACACACACACACACACACACACACACACTCACAACCAAACCTCTGCCCACGCACACACATACACAACAGAACCCCTGCCCACACACAAACACTCTTTCACAATCGTATGACACTAACACTTGCCCACACACCCATGAATACACACTCACTGAATAAAACCCTTCTACCCAGCTTTTGCATACCTAAAGGAAAGAAATGGAACCAGGGTGAATAGAAAAAACAATAAAAGCTCAAATCAAAAATAATAAATAAGGAAATCCAACAATTAATATTAATAATTGATAATAGTAAAAAATACAGCTGTAAAATTTAAAATGTAAAAATATAATAATGGCTGTAAAAAAGAAGTAACAAATATAAATACAATATCTTTTAGATGAATAATTGATGATTTGTAATATTTAAATAACTATTTTAAAACATTTAGTCGTGTCAGTACACTTGTTAATGACTTTAGATTGTAAAGTCCCTCAGTGAGATTGCAACATTTTAAGATATTTTCTGAATTAAAATGCAATTTGGTAACATTTCAAGTAATAAATGTGCATTTTATTTTCTTGTACATTTATGATGTTCATTTAACTATTTAACGTTTTCGATTGTTGCCATGGGGATTCATATGGACTCTTGCATGTGGTTTGAATCAATGTCCTTTCGTTGTGTAGTCATCTGAGATATTGTAAAGGATGATGTTCCTTCTAATAAATGTTTAGCTTGTCCCTGGGATGACATTAATTCCTCTTCTTTGGGACGGGGTCGGCCAACGTGTTTTTGGGGATGCACTGATTCCCCTTTCCCATAGACCAAGTACAAGTACTTACATTTGGGTACACGGCGATACTGAGTACTGATATGAGAACTTAATAATAACATTATAGTATAAAAAACATGCTCCCTGTAGAAAAGAGGGCTGATTGTTATCTCCGTGGTTACGGCCCATGGCAATTCATGATGCCTAAGTATCATGAATTGCCATGATATCTTAGGCTTGGACATCAGCCTTGTGTCCGCTATCGTTTTAAGAGTGACAAAATAGCCTAGAGTACGTTTGAAGTTCATAGAACACGTTCTACAATAAGAAACATCACAACTTTCTGTTCTCTGGCTCCTTGACACAGGAGCAGTACTTACATCAGAGTTTCACAGATATCAGATATTGGATCACCTGGTAACCTGTAGTTTACCTGAAGTAGGGGCCCTGTGTCTCTGTGGGGGTACCCTGCAGTAGGGGCTCTGTGGGGGTACCCAGTAGTATGTGTCTCTGTGAGGGTTGACGTGCCCTCCAGACAGCTGCAGGGCTTGATAAGCTCCTCAATGCCTCTCCAGCTCCTAATTCCATGGTGAGAAACTGTTGTGGGATCATTTCTTTTTATTCAACTTCATTTAAGAATGCTCGATTCTGATTGGCTGGAAGGAGGGGATTAACCCGGCAGGTTGCCCACTGACTTGTCCGTTCTTTTTTTTTTTTTTTTTGAATTTTATTTATTAAATTTTCCAACTTGTACAACAACATACATGAAAATACATGTGCTTAGCAACATAGAAGGAAAATACTTTTTGGATAAAAGACATCAACAACAAACAACAACAACAGAAACAAAACAACATTAAAGAAAGACAAAGACAAAAAAAAAAAAATAATAAATAAAAAATCTTACAATACTGTCAGAAAGTTAAAGTATACAGCCTATACATCTTGTACATCTTGTTGACTTTCCAAGAAGTCTGTAAATTGTTCCCATACTTTGTAGAAAATCTGTAGCTTCCCCCTTTTAGCATAAGTCATTTTTTCCATGGCCTGAGTATTGGACAGGGTCTTGAACCAAAAATTGACAGAAGATGCCTCCATAGCTTTCCATGAAGTGGCAATACAGTATTTAGCTTGTAGTGAGCACACATATACCATCTTTTTATCTGTAATGGATAACCTTAAGTCTGTTGGGACAAGTCCAAGAATGAACAGCTTAGGACAGACGGGCAATCTGGTGGAGCTTATGTCAGAGATTCGTTCTATTACCTTTTCCCAAAATTCCCTTATTTTAGGGCAGGTCCACAGGCAGTGATAAAGTGTGCCCTCTTCAAGACCACCCTTAATGCAGAGGTCAGGGTTATTGTTATTGAAGCGGTGCAAAAGGGAAGGAGTTATATATGTGCGCATAATCCATTTATACTGTATAAGTTTAAACCTGGTGTTTATAGTTTGAGTCTGTGCTGTGTGACACACCTTTTCCCATTCGTCCTCAGAAATTTCTGTATCCATGTCACTGGACCACTTCATTCTCTTGTCATTTGAAGATTCATTGGAGTTTTCCACAATTAAGTTATAAGTCACCGAAACCTGACCACGACTATGCATATGATTTAGTATAACCTCTTCAGACTTGTCAGTTCTACTTGCTGCTGACTGAGCACAGCGACATCAAATAGTAGATCAATACACTGCTTGTATTGTAGCCTTCAAAACGAGAGCTGGTAAATTGTGAAAAATTAATTAAACTGTAATCAGAAAACGCGGTTATATGCTATACCCTATAGTATCTGTGGTATAAAGGCTGGCACAAATTTCAAATTATAAATATGTACACTTTATGTTGAAAGTGTAGACCGTCGCGATTCCCATTGAAACGATTGGCGCGATGATTATTCTTCAAAACGAGAGCTGGTTAATTGTGAAAAATGAATTAAACTGTAATCAGACAACGCGGTTATATGGCCCTCTAGTATCTGTGGTATAAAGGCTGGTGCAAATTTCAAATTATAAATATGTACACTTTATATGTTGAAAGTGTAGAGTATCTGTGGTATAAAGGCTGGGACGAATTTCGAATTATAAATATGTACAATCCATAACGTTAGCTCTCTGACTCATAGCTCAGCGGACTAGAATACCTCCCATTGCCAAGTCGTAGCTAAGGTCCTTCCTATTTACTGGAGGAGTGAACATCGTTTCTGTTTCATAAGAACCTTACGGGAGGGTAATGATTGTTCCAGGTATTAGTCAAACCCTCAGGCGTTAACAGGGAAACTAAATTATGGCATGTGAAAAACATTATATTTGTACTGTAAAACGCATGAAAATATAAATGAATGATCTTAATTTCTTTTCTTTGGCAAGTGACCATGGTATAAGCTGGATAATGCCCTTTGAGGTGTCCAAAACATATTTGATCGATCGTAATTAAAGGGGACTACTTTTTAAGAGAGATGACCTCAAACGAGCATACATTTAATAAGCATGCAATACGAATTAGAGAAAGCATAATTATTAAAGTATTTGAATTGTTTTATTATGTTCGCAAGCAAGAACTAGAATAAACGGGATAATCACCTCGAGGCAGGGCAATAAACAGTTTGATATGCCCGGCTCGTGGAAGGTTACCGTCACGGTAAGCCGTGATTATCCCTTACGTATGGACTATTACTTATGCAATTGGCTGTTTATTTATATCTAGTGTGCAAAATGAAGATGATTATACTAATAACAACAACAACTAATAATTCTAATTCATAATAATAATATACTTGATCATAATAGCAATAATAATTATACATTGGTTATATACTTAAATCACATGATATAAATCATATCCTAACAAGATGCACAACCCTGTGCCCTGCTCCTCATTTCAATATGAACTGGTCACAGTCATTATCTTGTTCTGCACACAGTGGCTCTTAAAAGCTTTTTTTAAACATTAGTGCACAATTACCCTGTTTTTACTGTCAACTATTTTGAGTATATGGCCCCCCCAAATGATAGTATTCATCCCCCTTGTTACTTTTTACTTTTAAAATGGATGCTTTGGAACGCAAGACTGTGTGTCTGTGCAGTAGGAGTGTATATTAATCATTCAGAGAGAGAGAGAGAGAGAGAGAGAGAGAGAGAGAGAGAGAGAGAGAGAGAGAGAGAGAGAGAGAGAGAGAGATCATTGTGGTGTCCGGTGAGCTCTATGTTGGTGATACATACAACACTCCCAGTCCCAGAAGTCACAGGGGAAAGATAATGGAATGGATGATATCAGCTTTTGGATCATAAACTGCACCACCACCGGAGTCTAACCGCTCCTCTGAGTCATCTGTTTATCCTTTGAGACGGGCAGATTGGACAAGGATACACGTTGTGCATTAGGTGATGAGATACACAAACACACTTAACAAAATGGCTTTTGGGAAACATGGCATTGTGTGCCTCATGATTCCTGCTGCCAGCATTAGTACTTTAGGGGACCAACCCCGTGGAACTAGGGTTTTGGCCACCACTGGAGACAGAGCTGTTGGTGAGGGTGTGACGGGTCCATCACGAGGAGAACAGTGAACACCTAGCTGACCTACAACCAGGGCTTGGGTTTAAGAAGAATGGGCAGCCTCGTTCAAATTCTGTTATGCCAGTTGTTTGCAGATGATTAGGTCTTGTTTTACTGGTCATGGGTTATTTTTCTAAGGGCAGACGGGGAATAGTACTTGAGCTACAACCACGTTTTTCTGCTGTTTCTGACCATCTCAGTTTGTGGGCTGCAGGCCACAGCGCCCTCAGAAACACTGTTGTACCGGCCTGTGTTTCCCCAGGGACACTGCCGTCCCCAAGGTCTCCAAAGACCCTGAGGAGAGTCATAATAGACTAACACAGATGTCATTCATAACACATGGATCTGGTCATTCAGGGTTGCACCAGCTGTGTGTAAGGTTGTTACTTGTTACTTGTTAGTCAGTGCGTGAAGTCCTTACTATGTTTCAAACCACCATCTGGTGCGCCACCAACAACTTAGGCCCCGTCCACACGAAGCCGATTTCATGGCGAAACCGCAAAGGTCTTGTACGGTTCGGCCTTCCGTCCACACGAAGCCGGCGAATCCGCTGACCGAAACCGCAAACTTCTGAAACCACCCTCGGAGGTGGTTTCAAATCTACCCGGTTTCGTTTTGGATTCGTGTGGACGCCTGAAACCGACTGAAACCGTAAACCATAACGTCATCGCCCCACCCCTCGACCCTCTAGCCAATGACTGTTAAGCCCGCGGAGTCTCAGTACTCAGAACAGCAAGGATTTCTGTAGCAGAAGCAGCGCCCCTTATGGGCCTGGAATGTATACTACAGCGTTTCTACAGATCTACCCGGTTTCGCTTGACTCCGTCTTTACGGAGATACTGCGAAACCGGATAGATCGAAACCGTAACGGTTTCGCCTGTTTCGGCTTCGTGTGGACGGGGCCTCAGTGGTGCGAGTTGAACTTCAGCAGCTCGTTGTTGTTTCGACAGGACGCCGACCAAGTTGTGATGAATGATCAAGCTTCCTTCCTTCCGTCTAGGCGCCTGCTGGTTCTACGATGGATCCTCTGAAACGGTCGGTCAGAACCAGAGGGGCCGCGTCGGGCCTCATGAACAAAGGCTCTTACAGAGTAGAACTAGAGATAATACGTCTTCCAAATTAAACGGGAAGGAATTCACTTTATCTTTAGGGTGATCCCATAAACCTCCCGTAAACACGGCCGGTTAATTTCCACAGAGGGGAAAACAGTTATGGAGAGAGGCTAGAGAAAGCAGATAAATGAAGGAGGCTGCCCAAACATCTTGCCCAATTACAAGACTTTATGCCTTGTTGCCAAAGTAATTCTGGATAATAAAATATTCTCTAACTTTTATATGTTCAATTGGGTCAAATGTTTCAATTTAATGCTTTTTGTTGCATGGTTGAAACAAAATAACGTAAATAGGCCATTGCTGTGCCACCCGTCCACCAATCAGACTGCATTAATATCCAATATAAAAAGCACAAACTATCTATATATTACGGCAAAGATTCCCATATCTTCCCAATCAATAGAACAAATGTACAGCTGCTCTCAAAAGGCGGGAGATTGACCTGGGCTACGAGCGCCGCATCAAAGACCTTTTCCTGAACAACCAGAGGTCACACCGGGACCATCGCTGCGCAGCACGCTGGTATCGACGCCATGAATCCCGGTGGTAGGGAGGTAGGGAGGCGGTAGGGAGGCTTCAAACAACCCTCAGCCAGGCTCCTTCCTGGCCTGCTGGGAGGACACACAGCCCTGACAACAAACAGCCATTAGCGCCGCCGCGGCGTGCGTTAGCATGTATAATGCAGCGCGTTTGTCACCGCCAAACACTCGGCTGCCGTTTGTTTCAAAGGCTGCTATTTACTTTGCTGAGCTAAGATAAACACAGTCGTTGTATCTGTAACTCGGCAATGGTATTGTTAATATCATTCTATCAATCTTTCTTCATCGCTCGACGTTCTAAAGATCCATGCTGGTCTCGTCGGCATGTGCTCAAACAAAAGCATTTAAAAATTCAACAGCGCTGACATTTGAGGTGTTTGGAAACCCCCCCAGCCCATCCCTGCCTGGGTTTCATCTTTTATGACATGCATATAAACACAGCAGCGCCGCCTGGGTAAACAGCATTAAACCGGTTAGCAGAGGAATAGACAACAACATAATCAGACCTCGCCAGGGCTTTGGCACCTCACCCTCCTCCTCATGCCAGACCTGGCCGCCCTGCACCAGGTAATAGAGCAGCCGGCTCTGATTGTACGTGGAGAGTCATTTCCTTGCGGGCGTCGAAATATAAACCAGCCTTTATGGCCGGTGCGATGGCTAATAACCTGTCCCCCCCCCCCGTCCCCGTCCCCTCCATTATCTGCCTTAGCTTCACCCCTTCTCCTGGCCCGGCACGCAGAAAATCAAGCACCCATAAACAACAAAGTGGTTTCCCCTTGTTTAATCAAATAGGCCTGCTTCCTTGCTTTTAAGGAAATTACCTTTTATTCTTTATGTGATTTGCGTTGGAGGCTCGGCACTGAGCTCGCTGTCCTGGGATAATGATGGATCAGACGTCTGGAACGTCTTTACAATAGAGCTGTCCTTTAGGGACCCAGTTGTTCTGTTAGCATGGGGATGAGCAGAATCCCATCTGTAAACGCTCAGCCTACACTCAGCAGAACAATGGCTGGGAAATGAGGCGGGGGACACGCTCATACACAACGGACAGTTTAACCAGTGGTTGTCTTGTTTGTGTGGTTTTAGCTTGTAATTATCAGTTACGCGCTTTCCTCGTCTCCAAAGGCCAGCTCTTTTTATAATCCCTGCACTGGTGGCGTGATCCATGCCGCACACAAACACACAAACAGTACACACACATACACACTAAGGAGCTGCACAAACCTGTGAGCGGTCAAAGCGTTCTTTCAGGTTAGTTGTTCAGCAGTTATAAGTTGCTGGACAGAGGTTTTCCTCAGTATCAGAGGCTCCTAGCGAACTGAGCAGGAAAGAGGCCGTTGAATGTAGTCGGACACAAGTGAGGTTGCGGTGTGTGAACAGTCTTCTGTACGGAGTCGTCTTCAAGATTCAACATGTCAAATCATTTTGATCGTCTCTCTCTGCCATTTAGCCTCCAGCGGTGATTGACAGCTGTCAAACTTGGTAAACGAAATGGAATCCTGATGTGTCACATTAACGTGTCTTAGAACTTGGAGTGAATAGTCATCGTTGTAAAGAGAAATTATAAAATGCTGCACTTTTTTCCCATTGGTCTGAACTATCTTTCCCTGTTTTCCTCAGGATGGGTGTTAACTGCATTACCATGGCAACCACCTAGGACCCAATAAGATATGTGTTATCCTGATTATGATTACCAGAAAAACATAGGCAATTTATCCAACATATTCCATATCATTTCTCCCTATCTTATATATGGATTTAAAAGACCTGTTTCGCTAGCAGTGTGAAGGGCAGATGATTCAAAGCAGTTGCAGAGGGGAAAGTAAGATGTTACTTTGATTCAGGCGCAACCAAGCAAAAACTCCATTACACTCCAAGAAAATATTAGGTCTCTTTTCTTCGATAAATGATACAAAAATGTAATTCTAAATCATAATATATACATACATGTGCTGTGGAATTCATTTTTATACAAACTCATCTTTAGAAAATATATCCACAAGACCTTGTCAGAGGCGAGAGAAAGCCTCTGATGACCTCGGCCCTGGCCTGTTCTGTCTTCAACATTCACCAAACTAAACACAGCCCAGAGTGCCTTGGAGAGGGAGGCTGAATGCCTGGAGACCCCCTCAGTGTGCGGAGGACCAGCCTTCAGCAGGATGGGGCGCAATGGAAGGTGACGTCCTACCTACTGTCCTTGAGCAGGCCAGGAGCAACCATCTGTGAACCGTGCTGTAGGACTAAAACATGGTTTTATTCATAAGTGATTCACCGGCGCCGGCCTCTTCAATCTGCTTGTACCCAATGTTTCGTAATTAGTTTAGCTGAGACCGCTGAATCGATCCGCTGAAGAGCGACGGCCTACTTGGCGGGCGACGACTGCCAGCCCCTCTGTCAACGTCCTAGCGAGGTTCTGACGTCGCTCCACGTCGGACCCCTGCTGTCGTAACCGCCCTGTCTCAATAAAGATCCGTCCTGACCATGACGCAGCTGGACTCGCTCTGACTGACAGTGGTCCATGAAAGAGGGCGGTACGCCTTTTTCTACAATAGATGTGTAGATATATATATATTTTTTATAGATATATATCTTTGTATAGATGTATAGATATAGATCTATATATAGTTATAGATGTATATATATATATATATGAATAGATCTATAGATCTATATATATATGTATATATATATATATATTGATAGATGTATGGACATAGGTAAAGATATATTATGGACATATAGATACATAGATATATGTATACGTATAGATGTACAGACATGGATAAAGATATTTATGGATGTATAGATATAAATATAGTTATCTATGTATAGATGTATAGATATATTTAGAATATGCTACACGTCAACCTCCTAAGATGGCGTAATTTCATTGGTTCGCTATCTCGAGATATTGGGCAATTTCCCATGATTGAGATCACAAACTCGGGATTTTGTTTTCATCGCATGACAGTCGTCTCGCCACGCTAATAAAAACAAATAAACCGCGAATAAAAACCAAATAAATCCTGGCAAAAAGTGTTATCTTGTTATTTTGGAGTGTTCACGTGTAGCATAAACTAAAACAATTATTCTCACACTCTGTGAATAGTTGGGGCTATTCCCCGGTATTCACTTCGGCAAATCATTTTTAATCATTGATGTCTAGATATAGATATGTATACATAGATGTATAGACATAGATATATTTATAGATATAGATATCTATGTATAGATGTATAGATATCTCCAGGCTGGAGCTGGGCCAGGCTGTCCTCCACAGCGTGTTCCTCAGGGCCCATCAGTGGTCCGTCAGGGCTCCATGGGGGGACGGCTGTGAACAGTCTCTGGTGCTGATGCTGTTAACCAGAAGGGTGCGGCCTCCTTAGTATGCTGCCCGCACTGCAACCTGTCTGGACGGGTTCAATACTCTGCAGACATTAGCAGGCCAAAGAGGTAGAAAAGAAGGATTTCTCAATTAGCCGTCTTAATGGAATGCATTGGCTTGAACAATAAGACATCATCTCCTTGTCCTTACTGAGGCCATCCAGGACCGGGTTACAGCCCCGGGCAGCCTGCTCTCTCTCTCTCTCTCTCTCTCTCTCTCTCTCTCTCTCTCTCTCTCTCTCTCTCTCTCTCTCTCTCTCTCTCTCTCTCTCTCTCTCTCTCTCTCTCTCTCTCTCTCTCTCTCTCTCTCTCTCTCTCTCTCTCTCTCTCTCTCTCTCTCTCTCTCTCTCTCCCTCCCTCCCTCCCTCCCTCCCTCCCTCCCTCCCTCCCTCCCTCCCTCCCTCCCTCCCTCCCTCCCTCTCTCTCTCTCTCTCTCTCTCTCTCTCTCTCTCTCTCTCTCTCTCTCATGCTCACATTCCCAATGCCACACACATCCTGGCTCCTGGTCATTGATCGGGCCATTCTGATGGTTTCCTGAACCTGATTGATAAGTTCTGTCCGGTGAAAGATCCCTTCCTTGTTGCTGCTACAGTTCCTATTGTGACCTTGGTTTCCATGGCTCCCTGACTATACACAGAAGAAGACCGGTTCAGCTCCATACTGGTCCTGAGAAGGGCTCGAACTCACGTTGGCTGGTGTCTGGCTGGCTGGGGGGTGGCTGGTGTCTGGCTGGCTGGGGGGTGGCTGGTGTCTGGCTGGCTGGGGGGTGGCTGGTGTCTGGCTGGCTGGGGGGTGGCTGGTGTCTGGCTGGCTGGGGGGTGGCTGGTGTCTGGCTGGCTGGGGTGCCAAATAATCGGTGAAGTCTGGGGCTTCATTCCAAAATGTTCGGAACCATCTATGCTTGCCAACCCAGGTCCGAGATAGCGGCCATACTTTTTTTTATGACACCAGAGAGTGCTGCACCATGTGCTTGTTGGGAAAGCAACATCAAGGCCCAATCCCATTTCTACCCCTTACCCCTCCCCCTTCTTTTGAGGGGGTAAGGGGAAAGGGGAAGGGGTAAGCGGTAGAAATGAGGTTGGGCCCAACTCTGTTCACTGTTCCACTGCAGCCTCTCCATGTCTTGCCATCTATAGCCTGCTCTCTCCATCTCTGCTGTAACACTCCTCCTCCAGGTGTTTCTTGGCCTCCCTCTACCACGTTTACCCTGCGGATTCCACTGCAGGGCTTGGCGTGTGATGGTGTTCCTCGGTTTACGTAATGTATGCCCAATCCATCCCCATCTTCGTCTCATTATGTATGCCAAATGCCTTCATTTCATTCGCGATGGTCTGCGCTTTTCCTGTGATATGCATTGAGCGTACATTCCATGTACCGATTTTTGTGATAGATTTAGGATTCAGAAACTTCAACCCTCTGGCTTCCTTTCGGCTTTCACCACAGGGCTTCATACGTCTTCTAGTTGAAGGTCCTTCTCCTCCCAATTCTAAGGTGGTAGTCATATTTTTCAGTGTTTCTGTAATCAGTTCTGCTAACCTCTATGCGAGTAAGTTACTACACAGTGTAGTATACTATAGTATACTATAATATGCTACAATATAGTGTGGGATTTACTATAGTAATTTCCCAGACATTGTAGTGTACTATGGTAAATACTATAGTAAGTTACTACACAGTGTAGTATACTATAGATTACTATACTATACTACAATATAGTGTGGGATTTACTATAGTAATTTTCCAGACATTGTAGTGTACTATGGTAAATACTATAGTAAGTTACTACACAGTGTAGTATACTCAGAGCCGGACAGTAACGGAGTACATTTACTTGAGTACAGTACTTAAGTACAATTTTGAGGGATCTGTACTTTACTCGAGTATCATTTTTTGGGAGTACTCATGACTTTACTCAAGTACATTTGAGAGGCAAATATTGTACTCTTTACTCCGTTACATTTCTATCCATAACCGTGAGTACCCGTTACTCCTTCTGAAAAATAAAAGGAGAAAAGAAAAATCACGGAAACCCTCAATTTGTTGTTTCCCTCTCAAACGTGATTCCCTCTCAAACTGATTAGGACAGCCTTCAGCCTATCAGCAATCACCTTCGCTTTCCGCCAAAGCCAACTCCATGGTCAGAATTAGATGAGAGACGATTGTTGATTTGATTGATAAAAAAAACTGAGAAACTCACACATACATAGAATTGTTAGCTGAATTTTCTTTTCTGATATTGCATATTTATGTAAGCTGAGCAATTGTTTTTATGTTCTTGAGTATACTGTTATACTGTATACTATTGTGCTATTGCCATGGTAAAAAGATGAAAATTACCTTATTTTACTTTCAATTCCTTTTACATTCTCCAAGGTGTTAACATTTTTCATAACTCCATGTAGGACGTTTCTATACATAAATGTAAGCACTGTGGCAGTAGTAATGCAATATTTAGAAAACATACTCTTGTACTCTTGATACTCAAGTACTTTTAAAAACAAGTACTTCAGTACTTTTACTTAAGTAGACATCTGACTGTAGTACTTTTACTTGTACTTGAGTAAAATTTAGCAAGGGGTATCTGTACTTGTACTCAAGTAAGGAAGCTGTGTACTCTGTCCGCCTCTGAGTATACTATAGATTATTATACTATGCTACAATATAGTGTGGGATTTACTATAGTAATTTTCCAGACATTGTAGTGTACTATGGTAAATACTATAGTAAGTTACTACAAAGTGTAGTATACTATAGATTACTATACTATACTACAATATAGTGTGGGATTTACTATAGTAATTTTCCAGACATTGTAGTGTACTATGGTAAATACTATAGTAAGTCACTACAAAGTGTAGTACAGTATAGATTACTATAGTTAACTATAATATACTTTTTTTATATATATATTTTCATTATTCTGTAATTTGTCCTAAAATGAATATGTGAAACATAAGCCAAATATTTGTATTATGTGGAGATTTTTTTGTAGAAACATAAACCACACATAAATATAAAACAAAATGCACAACATGCATAGGCTACAACAGCCAGAATATAATAACAATGAAAGAGAGTACATTTGAAGCCTTACTAACTTTAAACATTTTCTAATACAGGCATCTTGATAAGAATAATTGACTCATCGTGTACTTAGCAAAAGCATTTGCACAAAATATCATTAGGTTTGCAAAGAAGTATTTCATGGGTCTTTCTGAACTTCACAATTTGCTTAGCAGTATTCACCTTAGCAAAATCATCATAGATTCTTAATTGTCTGGAATCCTTTTTGAATCTAAAAATGTGTAGGTACACCTCTTCACACTTGCATGCTGATAAGCAACCACAATTGAGCTTACAAAGTAGTATGGATTTAATGCTACCATGCTCTCCGTTTTTTAGAGCCACACAAGAATTATTGCGTTTAAAATTTGCTGCATACATTTCAGTGGTGTATAAAGTGTGGTTGATGAAACATCTGGATGAGGTGCCCTTGAGCAAGGCACCTGAAACCCCCACCTGCTCCCCGGGCGCTGCACCGCGGCAGCCCACTGCTCCGGTAGTGCCGGTGTGCCCCCATGTGTGTACCTGTGTGTGCACCTGTATTTGTGTACCCCACGTGTGTGGACCTCTGTGTGTGCCCCATGTGTGTAACTGCATGTGTGTACCTGTGTGTGCACCTGTATTTTGTGTACCCCACGTGTGTGGACCTCTGTGTGTGTATGTGTTCACCGGCTACCCGGATGGGTCAAATGCAGAGAAAGAATTTCCCCCTAAAAAAGGGATGAACAAAGGACTTATTATTATTATTACTTATTATTATTATCTCTTGAATTCTTTGACACTGGCCTCTATATAATTTCCAAAGAGAATGGACTCCCCCACTGTAATTACTCTTGTTGTGTAATTCCCGACAACCCGAGCACCACTTGTTGAAAAGATCACAGACATCATCACTGGCATTGTTGAATAATTCAGTGTGGTGCATTAGTGTTTTTGTGTTAAAAAATCTCTTAAAAAATGGTTCAGGGACTGCCTGTGTACCATTGAACATTTCAAGAAGGGTGCCAATTGTGTCTTCATAAACAAATGAAGAGTTGGCCCACAGCGGACCCCACATGTCAACTGCGTTGCTAAGATGGGTTAAGCAGTGAACATTATAAGATACATAACATTTTCCATAAAGCTCTTGTACCTCGACAACAAAACGCGTAAGACAAGAGGAAGCATGCAAAAGATCAGCTTTTTGGATATTATCCAGGAGGAGTGTGTAGATGGAGAAGACAAGTAATAGCCAGTGATTCAAATAAACCGGGGGTAAAACTGTTTTCAAAAGAATGGGGGAATAAAATAAAAGACATGCCCTCCATTCAGATGCCTTCCAATAGTGTCTCTAGGACAATGACCTTGGACATGTTTTGACTTCATGTGGTGGGTGTATGGTGAGGAGAGAACTGTCAATCTGTTGGACTATTTTCGGTTGTAAATAGAATGGCAAAGCAGAGTTTTTTGAATCACACCAAATACTGACAAATTGTTTTGTTACACCGAGGCAAACACTATGCATATATTCTGGGACAAAATGTTTGATAATGTCGAAATTAGGAAGTAGCAGCAGTTTACTAGGTCCCCCATTAACATCTGTGTCTGATTGTATTGCAGCAGATGCCTGATGGGTAGTCTGATCATGTGTTCTTAGATGAGGATACTCAGTAGAGTGAGGATATACACGTGTAAACCCTTTTCCCTTTGGTTCTATTTCTCCCATATGCAGACAAACCCTACACCCATATCTGCCGTTAAATTGTTTCATGTCCTGTACCATGGCACGGGCTGGCGCATCACATATGCAGACACCTGGGGCAACTTTTGTGGTGTGTTTATGACCAGTGTTGTCATGCCAAGAAAACCCTTCTGTGAATAGCTCTTGTAATTCCTTGACAAATGGTCTTAACAGTGTTGGCATTTCGGGTTTAGAACTAAACCAAAGGGAATGTGGAAGAGCATACTTTCCACGGATAGTAGATGGAAGTTCATTGACTGTGCAGATTATTGTCCAAATTGAGTAATTGGATGATTTAAAAACTGAAGCCCCATCAATATTAAATGAAAGTGAAATGTTGTTAAGGGTATCAACAAAGGTTTTGAGTTTTGAGGTGTACATACTTCCACTGTAAATGTCCCCCATGCCCATATTTGTTTTGTTGTCGTTTAAGAACTTGTAGAAAGTAGTGTTTTGGAAGAGCTCCTTCAGTTGTTGCCGTAAGGGCATTACGAGAAAATAATACCCATCATTTTTGTTTACTCTTTCATCAACATTTCCGTCACTGCAGCAAGGGGTAAACAACTTACCTATATATTGCGAGCAAATTTTATAGTAATGGTGAATTTCGAGTTGTTTTGCCAAATTAAAGAAAGATTTGTCAAAGTAGTATTTACTTGTGGGGGCACATCCAGGTGCTACAATATTTAAAAGATCCAACAAATCTTTTAATCCACTGCCACTAATGCTGTGCTTCAAGATGAAGGCCAGAATGAGGCACAGTAGCTGTCCACGGTTAATAGAGTAGATGGGTTGCTCTTGGATTTCAGGATCGTTGAAGATGTTCTGTGCAAAGAGATGCAGACAGAAACAATGCATTGCGTTTCGTAACTCATGATTTTATTGTCGTTAGTTCATCACACAGAATAACATCTCCAATCACAAAAATACTCACTGTGAAACACTGCTCATCGTCATCCATTTCAGCGGATTCTGTTTAATTTGTTCAATCCTCTGGTGTCAAGTCGGGCTGTGTTAAATTGAAAATGAGTGTCAAAGTTCTGTGCATGTTCAGACCCAGACCACAGTTCTCGAGTTATTACGATAAGTGGTCGAGTTGTAAAAAATAGCCAGGGGGTATGGTGGATAACTTTTAGGGACAGATCATTTGTGATGATGACAGCATATGGTGGGAGACCAACGGTGTGATAATAATAATCATAATTATTATATTATTATATATTTTTGGGGTTAAAATAAGAGAGAGGACTACTGTCATGTCATCGCTCTCATTTTATCCCCAAAAACGCAGCTGATCTGACACATCACACGATTCGGAGGCATACATCACATTTAAGGATATTAAAAACTGATTCTTATTCTTCAAAAATTAATTCGGCAGAGAAGGGAGACTAGCGTTAAACACGGGTTGGAATGAAAGGGAAGCGATGTCTGAGATGCAGAGACAGGTTCACGCTATCAGTGTCTGTCTTGTACGGTGTGGAATGAGAGCTTGTGAAGGCACTATTGCGCAAGTACGCCTGCGTGCTTGCGCAATAGCATACTGCCCGACAAGGCAGTATCGCTGTCAAATCTGTCCCTGGGAAAAGTATATCGTTGCACTAGGGTTGCCGCGGTATACGGTATTACTGATGTTAGCGGTGTTGAGGACACACCGGCAACACAGTTATTTTTATTTATTTTTTCCAGTAATGTAAAAAAAAATCAGTAGAAAATTAATAATATAATTATAATTAAGAAAATAAGCATTTTAAAATAATTGATAGATATGATAATAGAAAGGCTACCTAATAAACCGTTGGAACACACAAGACCGGTAGAAACGGCGGTAAATAAACCCCGCGAAGCCCAATCCCTACGAGAGCTCACGCGCTGCCAGACGCTGTCAGTGAGTGTGAGAGGAGAGTTGACGGAGAAGATGGCGGTTGACCTATAGTTTCAAAGTTTATACCGTTTATACTCGGTAATACCGGTGTTAACACAAGTGTATTACTCGGTGTGAAATGTCCACACCGCGGCAACTCTACGTTGAGCCGAATTGAAAAAGGAAACCGCTATAATGAAATAGCGGTAATATTTCCACATTAATTGATGATTTTGATCATTTTAATTCCAAAGGGGGATGCCATCCCCCCTCAACTCAAGTGCTGATTACGATAGGCCTATATTGTATTACATACAAATATGTTATATTTCTAATTTTAGTAAAAGGTTGGACACACAATTAACATTACTTATAAAGTAGGCTACTCAATCATCAATGCAGAATTCTGTCATAAAGTCTTATATGCCACTCCGTTCTCCCTATTTCAACTAGGTGTGTTTGCGTTTTGTGTGTACACACTTGCTCAACTGGATCATCACAGGGGAATTCAGCTTCATCTGAAGAGTCAATCTGGAAAAGCCAAATTTACCAATTAGATTAGGATACCCACAGCAAATAGAAAGTAGCTGTTTGTGGCAGCTTGAACTTAAATTACAATTGTACAGTTATAATTTCTTAAAATCCATTCTCTTAATTAACTTTGTGTTTAGTGTGTACACACCATAGGCTGTGTATTCATTTGATTTATCAAGGTCTCCGTCATCAGAGAATTCAGCTTCAAATGAAGGCCTTGAATCAATCTGGAAGCCAGTGGACCAATAGAGGTTAGCCTAGCTGTAGGGAATTACTTCGACAAAGTGTCGCAAGGAGGCGCTCTTATTCCAGTTTTTCTTACCTCCTCGGTCGAACTTGCTGGCCGTTCCTTTGTTCTCAA
This sequence comes from Gadus morhua, assembly GCF_902167405.1. Classification (NCBI taxonomy): domain Eukaryota; kingdom Metazoa; phylum Chordata; class Actinopteri; order Gadiformes; family Gadidae; genus Gadus; species Gadus morhua. The sequence goes on from NC_044069.1 coordinate 18,887,700, forward strand.
TTGACTTCTGTACCATCTTATAGTTTTTGGCAAAGGTATAGAAAAATCTGACGAATATAGTTTATAATTTCGTGAAATTTTGCAGTTAGACGACTGTCAATGCAGACAAATTTAAACTGAAAACAACAACTGAACAACTGAAAAAAACAACTGTAAACCCGCGAGCGTCTCACGCGCTGCGAATGCGGTTGTAAACATATGCTACGCGTTCGCAGCGCGTGAGACGTCCGTTGAATATTTGACAGTCGAGTCGTGAGTTTTAGTCGTGAGTTTGCTACGGAAAAATAAAGAAAATGGCAAAATATGCACTATTTGACTTTCCGGATGAAGGGGCTGTGGACATAGGCGAAATATCATGGGTGGTAGGCGAAGTAAATTTAAAAGATCTTTTTGTAACGTATAAAGTTAATTGGCCAAACAAGGGAAGGATTGTGTCATGTCCAGGGCGGATTATATCAGTCAGTGGTAAGTAACACAAGTTTTTTTCTCCTTTGACTATGTTTATATAAAATATGTGCATAACTACATACAGATGGTAATATTTCAAATATCACGGTAAACGTTTTCTTTTCAAAAACGGCATTAATTGTTAAGCTCGCAACGGTAAGGCACGATAAGGCCCCCTAGCTCGCGGCCTATAATGTGAGGCGCGGGAAGTGTGGGGGTAGTGTGGGGTGCGCGGTCTGGATTTATAGAGAGAAACTTTATTTTGCCCAAAATAATACTAGCATTTTAAACACACATTATGAAAACGTCATAATTTTGACGTTTTCAGACAACAGAGAGGAGTTAGTTTGCAATAGGAGGCATTATCTTGATGGTGGAGACAAACTGTCGAGCCCGGAGGAGAAGGGGAAGGGGAAAAGGAAGAAACTGAAGAATGGTCGATATACTGACGACGACGACGACGACGACGACGACGACGACGTATCGCTGGTAGGCAACTAAAGTTTTATCAAAGAAATGTCATCTATAGGCCTTGTGGATGAGTTAAATTAAAATCGTTGAAAAACTAAACTTCATTATGATTTAAAGGATCCTCAGTTAAGTCAATGTAAGAAGAAGAAGAAGAGAAAAAACACAGGTCTTAACGTCTTAATGGAACTGGAAAAGCAAGGTATTGGTGCAGTGATGTACAAATATTCACCGTATGGAAGTGCTTCTTAAAGAGTCCATGCCATTAAAATCACATTTTTCCTATTGTTTGTTAAATAACATAGGTCTGAATAAGTTTGTGAGCTGTGGTAAGTTTGAAATCTATGCAGTTTGTCTGCTGAATGCAATAGGCAATGAAAGGAAAAAGGCAGAAGAAATGAGCCGATCTGGATAAGGTGACACTGTGACGTAGCGTTGTCAAACTATTATTCATGGCCCTGCCCACTTGGTTGGTTCGTAACCACCCACAAGAATTCTGAAGGAGTCGTGATTGAGCTAGTGCTAAATGCTAATACGTGTACGGTAGTTGCTTAGTTCGTAGTAACAGGCTAGTTACAGAATTTTGAATGCAATGGCAGAACGACATCGAACTACATGAACTGCGACATGCTGCCTGCCGCCGGTTGCCGCGAGGCACCACCGCCGCGAGGCACCACCGCCCGGCAGCCGGCAGCCGGGCGGTGGTGCCTCGCGCCGGCAGCAGGCAGCAGGCAGCGCACGGTTCTGTCTACTACAGATTGATGTGGAAGTGGAAGAACCAGAGACGTCGGAGAACCCGACGAAGTCCTTTGTGATTCATTATATCTTCTGGACGTGCACACAGCTTTTGGCCGTGATAATATGTATTATTTGATATAAATATCTATGTATTATATGATATTATTTAGATATAGAGCTCCAGGACTGTAACGCAAGTGTTGTACACTTCCTTGTTATTTGGATAACCGTTCTGCTGTTGGTGTGATGGCGCATAACACGTCGGACTCTCGTCTATGGTATTTCTACAACTAGACCCGTAGTGGGGGTTATCTCAGCCATGGTTGAGAATGAATTGGGGGAAAGGAACTTTGGCTTTGACTCCCTGAAGTCATGAACCACGACATGGAGGAGAAAGGGATTGTTGACCGCGGTCGTCTCCCGCCGGAGCCTCGCTGCCGATGGACCACCGCCTCGGCTTCAGGATGCGGTGATTAGCGCTGACCGCTGCCGAGGCGGCGGGAAGCAGGGCTCAAGCGGGATACATTCGCGGCCAACAATCCCTTTCTCCTCCATGTCGTGGTTCATGTAGCCTACTTCAGGGAGTCAAAGCCAAAGTTCCTTTCCCCCAATTCATTCTCAACCATTTCTGAGATAACCCCCACTAAGAGTCTCGTTGTAGAAATACCAGAGACGAGAGTCCGACGCGCCATCACACCAACAGCAGAACGGTTATCCAAATAACAAGGAAGTGTACAACACTTGCGTTACAGTCCTGGAGCTCTGCTCTATATCTAAATAATATCATATAATACATAGATATCTATATCAAATAATACATATTATCACGGCCAAAAGCTGTGTGCGCGTCCAGACGATATAATGAATCACAAACGACTTCGTCGGGTTCTCCGACGTCTCTGGTTCTTCCACTTCCACATCAATCTGAAGTAGACGCGGTCGTTTGAGATTCATAATAACCTATCGTCTGGAGGCTCACACAGCTTTTGGCCGTGATAATATATATTATATATTATATGATATAGATATCTATGTATAATATGGGTTTCTAAGAGCCATTGCGATACATCCACCGTAAACAGAGCGCATGGTACCGTGGCTACAAGCTGCTCAGGTGCCAGGTGATAATATATATCATATATTATATGATATAGATATCTATGTATAATATGGGTTTCTACGAGCCATTGCGATGCATCCACCGTAAACAGAGCGCATGGTACTGTCAGTGGCTACAAGCTGCTCAGGGCCACACCCCCACCCCCCTCCTTGACCTGCCTTGACACGCCCACCGTATACAGAGCGCATGGTAGTGGCTACAAGCTGCTCAGGGCCACACCCCCACCCCCCTCCTTGACCTGCCTTGACACGCCCACCGAAACAGCGCGTTTGGGGGAAGCTCAATGTGCGACTGTTTCGGAGTGACTGTAACTCTGCACCACGGCTGAATTTCGGGGACGTCTTTGAATACTGTGTTTGTGGCCCACTAATACCTATATTAAAGCATCATAAAATAGAATGGCATGGGATCTTTAACATCAGTGAATTATTGTAATGTGATGTAGCCTAATGTTGTCTGTCATATTGTACACCATGGGGTCGCCAACTGGCCTGCTTTGCCTGGCCTGTCAGATCATTTTGACTTTTTGCTTTCTGTCAACTTATTAAGCATATTAACAATATTAGATTTGAGTATTCATCTCCTGTTCCGCCTGCATTGTCTACTCCCTCAGGCTCATCCCCCTTGCTGAACTCTGTTGTACAGTCTTGATGTAACCCTTAACTCTATGTACATCTTCTGTTTGTCATAGGATCATGTCAGCTGAACTCAATTAATGAAACCAGGAATGAAGTAAGATCCACTAATGCTATAAACTGTCTGCACTTAATGTTCTACCTACCATTAAAGTTTTTATTTCCTAACTCTATAGTATAGGGATAGATACAGCAATATATTCCTGTAATCTATCAGCTGTAAGCTTTGTACCCTCTAACTGGCTTCTGTATTTGCCCAGGTGTATGTGAGTCAGTTTTGTTTTTTTAATGGAATTTTTATTTTCAGTGACATCACCCATCTTGTGAGCTGTTCAGGGAGAACAACCACAGGCTGCAGAGGGAAAATGATTCTCTCAAGGCAAAAATAGCAACATTGAAATGTAATGCTATTGTTGAAAACTTTGTTTTTTTTTACACAAGGGTTTTTCTGTTTTACATGTTAGCTAAAAGGCTATTATGAATCCTTTGCTCAGTGCTGCCAGACGTTTTGCAGAAGATGGAGGAGTTTCTCCGCTCAGCACCAAGACCAACGACAACACCAATACCAACACCAACACCAAGACCAAGACCAAGACCAGAACCAGAACCAACACTATCACCAGCACCAACAGCAGTTCCAGCACCAGCAACAGAAGACCCATCACCAGCTCCAGATCCATCATCAGCATCAGCAACAGAGGCCCTGGGCCACTCTGTAAGAATCTGTTTGACTTTATTTGTATAGGTTAGGTTACTTAGTTTCAGTTGCACTGTTTTTCTAAATGCATCAGCCGTACACTCGGTTAATCTAAATGCATATATATATCATTGAGGTAAGACGCTAGTCTGCTGTATGTTGAAGTAGATTTGTGGTAATGTTATCTACTTGCATTAAAGGTCATTCCAAAAGGACTTGTGGAGCGCTGCTCCTTCCAAAGCCCCCAGAAGTTCATAAATGATCTCCTACATGGGATGTATACCAGGGAATATGTGGCAGGCCATTCAGTGACTGGCCAGTCATCCAGCAGCTGCACAGAAGGAAAACCTGGCCTAGCCAAACAGGACCTTGTTGAAATAACAAGTAGGTATATAGAAATGAGAAAAGATGTTGGTTGAGTGATACCCTCATTCTCATGCTCATCTTTCGTGTATGTGTTTGTGTGTGTGTGTGTGTGTATTCCCACAGATGCTGCAAAGTTGAAGTTCACCTACGTAACTGATACGAACATAAAAGCATTTATACGACAAAAGCTGAACAATGCTGCCAAATTTCAGAAACAATAAATTATCAACTGTTTAAAGAAAGTTAAACTTTTGTTCTATTTTTTTTGTATTTTAGCAGACTGTAGAAAACACTGTGTTAATGGTGGTTGTAAGCCTAATTTATGTGCAGTGAATTATTGTTACAGCACTATGGTTAAAAATGGCAACAACAAAAAGTGATACAGTTGAAAATAATCATTAGGTAAAGTACAATGACATAGTTAGAAGAACAACAAAATACTGCATAATGCAGTTATTGTAATGCAGTATATATAGTACTATGGTATCGTAATTGTAGTATTCTATAGCAAAATAAAAGTATAATAAAAGTTCTGTAATTTACTTCAGTAGATTGTAGTTTATGTAGTAAACTGTAGTAGTATATAATGTAGTATACTGTAGTAATAAAACTGCAGTTTTCTGTAGTATACTATAGTTTACTGTAGTAGTATATATGTGGTATACTGTAGTAATAGAACTGCAGTTTTCTGTAGTTTACTGTAGTAAAACTACTATAGTAAGGTTTAAAAACACTACAATATTTACTATAGTATATGTACTGTAGTTTATTTACTATAGTAAAATATAGAATTTTCTGTAGTATACTATAGTTTACTGTAGTAAAACTACTATAGTCAGGTTCAAAAACACTACAATATTTACTATAGTATATGTACTGTAGTTTATTTACTATAGTAAACTATAGAATTTTCTGTAGTATACTATAGTTTACTGTAGTAAAACTACTATAGTAAGGTTAAAAAACACTACAATATTTACGATAGTATATGTCCTGTAGTTTATTTACTATAGTAAACTATAGAAATTTCTGTAGTATACTATAGTTTACTGTAGTAAAACTACTATAGTAAGGTTCAAAAACACTACAATATTTACTATAGTATGTATAGGGTATACTATAGTTTATTTACTATAGTAAACTATAGAATTTTTTCATGTGGGGAGACTTGAAGGTTTTTGGATCCATAGTTAGCATAATCCTGAAACAATGACCCTTGACTTCAGACAGAGTAACACACTGTTCATTTCAAACCCTGCGCACCTCCTCTGAAGGAACTTCAGCTACACAAATCTGCTCTGCTCCCAATGGAGAAGAGGAGCACATGTGGAATGGTAAAGTGGACCATAAATTACCCAGGTCCTCGGCAGTGGCCCCGGGGCCCTCAGACACTCTGTGGCGGCTGCATACTGATGGTGGCCCCGTATCAAAGGAAACCAGGCGATTCATCCTCTCAATCCTGATGTCCTTGAACCCACACTATGTCGCGTGTTGGACCAAGGGACCAAGTAGAGATATATGAGACTGCTTCTCCCCTGTGGACCAGCAGAGAGCTACGCCCCACATGGCCATGGTACTGTCTAACCCTGCAGCCCCCTCCCCCCCTGCCCACCATGCTGCACCTGGCTGTGTGTGTGTGTGTGTGTGTGTGTGTGTGTGTGTGTGTGTGTGTGTGTGTGTGTGTGTGTGTGTGTGTGTGTGTGTGTGTGTGTGTGTGTGTGTGTGTGTGTGGGCGCGTGCGTGCGTGTGGGCGCGTGCGTGGGTGTGTGTGTGTCTATGTGTAACTGTGTCTGTGTTTGTGTGTTTCTAAACTTTTCAAATTGAAAAACGGCTTAGCCCATAGAACAGCCCCCTGCCTTATGTGAAGTACTTTGAGTTGCCGCAGCACCATAATTGTGCGACACAAATCAATGTGTTTTTTGCTGAGTGACAGCCCATATGACAGCCCGCGCGTCCTTGTTGAGGCTTCCTTGGACGGGGGCATGTGGACGCAGCGGCTGAACAATGTCCTCTGATGCAGCTTCACAACAGGATTCAGGCTGCTGCAGGGAGCCTTTCTATTCCACATGTGCTCCTTTCAACCCCACCTCCACTGCTCTGGTCAGACATTCAGCCAATGAGGAGCTTTGTGTCGTAGCACATAGAGATTATGAGGAATCCTTCGATTCAATTTAAACCCAGTTATGATGTCCTAAATGTTTCCTGTAGAAAACGCCTCCATTGATTAAAAACCTCCAAGAAAAAGGTTTCACTTGATTATTGAGCAGAGTTTAGCGAACAAATGTTTAGTCTTCAACACATCCCCTTTGCTTTGCTCTAATCTTCAGAGTACTCTTAATATTTGTCCTGAACTATACATTTAATATCATGTTTTAAGCTTCATTTTCCAGTCCTGAAATCTGGTGACTTCTGCAGGTCATTGTGTGTTTGACTGTAGCTGTAGAGTTTTGAATTACAACTATGTTTTAAGGTCTATATCTAAATAACAAATTGTCTGCAGATATCTTCGACACTGTTTGTTGGTATCTCTAACACAAGTCTGTCTCTTTAGAAAACCTGCATTCAACTGCAAACCTCAGCTCAATGTTGTTGTCGTACAAACCTTGATCCCTCTGAAATAGACATGTGCATATGCCACACAATCATTAGTTAAACTCCCATCCAACTTTTTAAATAATACGGACGTTGATGTTAAATTATAAATGATAAAGTACATTTTAGTTCAGCGATGGTGAACATTTTCGATCTCCTCTCTGAGTGGGGGCGTGGGGGGGGGTTACCTAAGTTCAGACACGGTCCAAATGAAAGCAGTAAATGGAAAACGTGTAGGCAAAGATAATATTCTGGCATGACAAGTCACACCTCTCTCAAGGTCTGTGGAACAAAGAGAGATGACTGCTATATCAAAAAACGAAACAGCTGCACTTAGAGGACCCAAAAAAAGAGCTCACCTCTTTGCTTAAATGTTGAAAATGCTTCAAAACATGATAAATTGGCCTTCCTTTATGTGCAGGTGTCACTGAATTAGGCAGTATCCGCCGTCATCCGACTGTTAAAAGCTTTAAATGGCAATTTCGATCTCCAAAGACCTAATTTAAATAAATGTCACCTGTCATTATCCATCCCAGAAGGAGGTTCCATCATGGTGAGCGAGCCTTTGGCCGCTGGTTACAGCCGTGCATTAGCAGTATCATGATGTCACGGACCGGCTGGAGGTCCACACAAGAGGGGCAGGTGGTGACGTGGTATCCCTCCCCCAGCAGTGGTTGTTCTGCTGGACAGGGTCTGACAGAAGTACTGCAAGAGACCCGCTCTCCAACTCACTGCTGGGTGGGCACGTTCTTTCACCATAGGAGCCAGAAAAGAGAAAAGAGACAGAAACTACGATTTCTAATTTGGCGCATTCAAAACTTGAGATGAAATAGCAGGAAATAAATGAATATCATAAATGAAACAAATAATCGTAGCAATATTAAGAATGATATTTAGACACAGTGTACATGCTAATTGCATAGTATATTATAAAAGTGTGTGTGTTTAAAGTGAGTTCTTACCTTATCAGACCTGAAACGACCTCCTCAGCTAAAAGGCTGTGACATCTGCAGATGCTACCGTGGTGCTCCAGCAGGGATATTTGATGAATTGTTCCCTGTGGAGATATATCAGTTATATATATCAGTGCTACTGTGACCCCTGTTGTGGCTTCAGGTGGAGATGCTCAGAACGGGGTCCTCAAACATGCCATACTACTGCTGGGTTGACTTCTGATTGCCTTTATCAGGGAGAAAAACATGACCCAGTTACTTTGACTGTGGACATTGTGGGCTGTAGCTATAGCGATCGAGGAATTTGTGTCATGTAAACAAAGATAAAATGTAAAAAACTGAACACAGAGCTTCTCTTGAGCTATGAATACACATTATTCTACACATTATTGGTGTTTGAAACACAGTTGTCCTTTAGAATGTATTTCACTTCCTTACGTTCACCGACCATATTTGCTGGCGAGAATATTGCAGCCATATAATTTGTATTGCATGTTGGACTGGTACACTAAGGATAAGAATGTTGTGTGCTGCACAGGTGATGTGGGGTGGAGGAGCGGGGAGGAGAGGGGGGGGGGGGGGGGGGGGGGGGGCAGTTAGTATTGGTGTCTCAATGTGTTCTGCTCTGTGTTGATCGCGGTCATATAAGTCCCTTACGAAAACCAGGTGGTTCATCCCAAAGGGCTTCTGTTCAATTAAAAAACCTTAAAGGAGACATATTATGGTGCTTTCCCAACAAGTGAACATAGTATTTGAGTTCCAGAAAACATGTTTTTGAAGCTATTTGCTGAAAATAGCTGTAGCTTTAATGCAAATGAGCTGCTGCCCATTGACCAATGAGCTGTCAGACTGAACCACAGCATGGAGGAGAAGGGATTGTTGCCATTTGCGGACTCCCGGAGCTCTATATGTATATAATATAATATAATATAATATAATGTAATATAATATAATATAATATAATATAATATAATATAATTTAATATAATAATAATAATAACTGCCAAAAGCTATGTGCGCCTCGGATGATATTATGAATCATAAAAACTTTGTCTGACGTATCTGGTACTTCCACAACAAGTAAAGACTCGTAGTGGGGATTATCTAAGCCATGGTTGAGAAGAATTTGGGAAAAGGAACTTTGGCCTTCACTCTCTGAAGTCCATATTGAGACTTGACATGGAGGAGAAAGGGATTGTACTCCCGGAGCTGAGCTGCCGGACTGCCGCCAAGCTCCCCCCGCCGGAGCTGCCGGACTGCCACCAGAGCTTCGGGGGTAGTCCAGCAGCTCCGACGCACTCCCTGACAGGCAGTCACATGGCAAACTGACGATTTAGACATCTATTTTTTCCCTGCTTCTGAATAGTAAAAGTGTTGTTTTCATAATATGTCCCCTTTAAAGTTTAAGAACACACAAAGAATAAATCAAGAAAAGAAAAACTCTTGAGGAGTTAATTGGTACTAAGTTAAATATGAGTCTCTGGGGTGTATTTTCTTTCACTGCAGAGACTCAAATAGTTGATTTATTCATTAGTGAGTGTGGTGAGTGATTACAGAGTGTTATGGTTGTGACAGGCAGCCTCTGGCTCCAGCCTCCCTGAGGTCTCAAATTAAGCACCTGCTAAGCTTTCATTTGAGCCTCAGCCACGAGAGAGTCCTTTAGAGAAGGGTTTGTCTCCATCCCCGTCTGTCTCCACCCCTCAGACCTCGGCTTTAAAGAAGGTGTGTTTGCTTGGTTCCTTATCTTCTCCTATTACTGAACTTGTGAACATTGGCTGTAAACATGGACCCATTCAACTCATTAAAGATAGGATAAGCAGTTTGGGAAAACCAGCCAGAGAATCTAAAAAACACACCTCTCTTCAGGCAACAGCCCCAAAAGCTATGACTAGCTCGTGAGCTCTAGAAACAGGTCTGCTAGCCTTGTGGAAGACTCAAGTCATGTGATGCTAGCTGGCTAGCTTTAGCAACAGGCTGCCTAGCCTTGCGGAAGACTCTGGTCATGTCGTTATAGCTCGCTAGCTTTGGCGACAGGTCTGCTAGCAGTGATCTTTTCACTGAAAGGTCTGTATCTTGTAGTGCGCCTGGAAGACAGATGCATGATGGGTAAATGGGAGAAGGCCGCGGTGTCTCCTAGTGTAGTCCCTGTTGGCACAGCTCCAGGAATGGAGGCGTACCAGTGTTGCGTTTGGCCATCTGACGCACAAATTATTCTTGGTTTTGTTTCGTTAATAATATCGCTGTTTTGCAATCGCTAAAAATCATATTTAGTCTATTTTGAATTTGACATTTAACACATTCATTACCATTTATTATAATTGAGGAATTCTGAATTTGTATGCAAATGCACACCAGGGCTGCACGAGGGACGCCCTCTAATTGGCTCACAGCTGCATAAGCGATCCCGCCCAGATGGCCATGGTCATCTCCACTAATACATAATCATTCTCTTGAATACAAATGTGTGTCCTCAGGGATGCAGGGAAGAAGTTCCCTTGTTTTTCATCGTATTCTTTTAGAGAGGCCACATATAACTGTACCCACAAGCCTCCAAATACGCTCTGTCCTTTGTCCTTGTGTCTGTGTTGCTACACCAACCCCTACCTTCGCTAGACCAATTAGCATGTGTTTGATGCACAGACCGCAGACATGCACAACACTGATTGACAGCCCTCCTCTGCAACCGCCCCCCCCCCCCCTTCCCCCTTCTGCATAGCTATTACGTAGCTAGCAATTACATCTCCGTGAATCCTCCCCCTGCCCGCACATCTGCTGCGTCCACTCACACACACTCTCCCCCCGCAGCCCACGGGGGTCTTGATGCGGAGAGCATCAACCACAGAGGAACGGCACACAGTGTTTTTGTCTGGGGAAAGTTTCCGCACCCACCGGTCTCCAGTCGGACCCTTGAACCCTTCCTCTTGTTCTTCCTCAGCTTCTAAGCCCTCAACCCCTTTATGCCCTCATCTTTTCCCTGCAAACCCACCCACCTTCCCAGAGCGATGTCCCCCAGTCCAGGCTTAACCGCAGCGGCGCACACAGACCTCACACACTCTGACACGAGCCTGGATGTGAGCCGCTCAGGGTGCCTATTAACAGCTCCTTAGGGAGGAATAGACCAGAGACATTCACTTATTTAATAATAATAATAATAATGGATTGAATTTATCTAGCGCTTTTCTAGACACTCAAAGACGCTTTACAGTGAAGGGGGGACCTCACTAACCACCACCAGTGGGTAGCCCCCACTTGGGTGATGCACGGCAGCCAATCTGCGCCAGAACGCTCACCACACACCAGCTTGAGGTGGAGAGTGAGGGAATTAATGAGTCAGCCAATTACACAGGAGGATGATTAGGGGGCAAGATTGAATGAGCCTGGTTGGAACAGGACACCGGGGAAACCTCTACTCTTTGTGATAAGTGCCCTGGGATCTTTTATGACCTCAGTGATTCAGGACCTCGGTTTGACGTCTCCTCGAGAGGAAGGCACCTTCCACAGCACAGTGTCCCTGTCACTGCACTGGGGCATCGGGATTGATGAGTGAAGGGGCCAGAGTGAAGAGTGCCACCTATTGGCCACCACCCGACACCACTTACAGCACCTGGTATTCCCTAGCAGTCTTCTCATCCAAGTACTAACCAGGCCTGACCATGCTTAGCTTCCGAGATCAGACGAGATCGGGCGTGTCCATGGGGGTAAGGCCGGAGTGGTAATCAGGAGAGTCAGTATTCCCGGTGTGCCGTCAACGTTCCGGGGCAGCCGGGCTGATTACTGCGGGCTAACAATATTGCGTTTTCTAAAAGTTCCTTTCTGCGCCATCCGGCCTGCCTGAGCTGTGTATTCCATCTCAGTCACCGTCTCCCTCTCACTCACTGTCTCACTCTCCCTCACTGTCTCCCTCTCACTCACTGTCTCCCTCTCCCTCACTGTCTCCCTCTCCCTCACTGTCTCCCTTTCACTCACTGTCTCCCTCTCCCTCACTGTCTCCCTCTCACTCACTGTCTCCCTCTCCCTCACTGTCTCCCTCTCACTCACTGTCTCCCTTTCCCTCACTGTCTCCATCTCACTCACTGTCTCCCTCTCAGTCACTGTCTCCCTCTCACTCACTGTCTCCCTCTCACTCACTGTCTCCATCTCAGTCACTGTCTCCCTCTCCCTCAATGTCTCCCTCTCCCTCACTGTCTCCCTCTCACTCACTGTCTCCCTCTCCCTCACTGTCTCCCTCTCCCTCACTGTCTCCCTCTCCCTCACTGTCTCCATCTCACTCACTGTCTTCCTCTCAGTCACTGTCTCCCTCTCACTCACTGTCTCCATCTCAGTCACTGTCTCCCTCTCACTCACTGTCTCCCTCTCCCTCACTGTCTCCCTCTCCCTCACTGTCTCCCTCTCCCTCACTGTCTCCATCTCAGTCACTGTCTCCCTCTCACTCACTGTCTCCCTCTCACTCACTGTCTCCCTCTCACTCACCGTCTCCCTCTCAGTCACTGTCTCCAGGTGGTCCAGCCCAGGTGTGGCCCCTCTCCAATTGATACAGCCAATCAGAGGCCCCTCCCCAATTGATACAGCCAAAGAGCGGCCCCTCCCAAAGCCCAGGTGTGTGATTGGTCAGAAAGCTAAAGACGTGACACCTAGGACATCATTGAACTCTGGTGCAGGCTCGTAGAGAGTGTACAGGTTATCCTGGGAACGGGATACACATTTTGTTTAAAGTGATGGACAGCAAAAAGAGAAAGGAGAAAGGTGGAGCCGAGATGGCAAAAATCAAAAAGAAAATAGCACTGGAAGAGGATGCAGCGAAATGCTAGAGAATAACAGATATATTCAGATTCCGAGCATCGAGTAAAGACGCTGCAGGTGATGAACCAAATGGGCAGATTTTAGAAAGAGTAGCTGACTAACCATCATTATCTGTATGCTTCGTCAGTACAAATGTTATAGGGGGTTAGCATGTATGTAGCCGCAGAATGTTTTTATTTGTGCAGCCACAGAACTGAGTCAGCCTAGTGCTGATGAGACAGGTCTAGGAGGTAGCAGAGTGCTACAGGTGTGCACACTGCACAATGTTATGAGGGCAAACGATAGGTTGCAGTTTCTAGGAAAAAGTTGTAATATTGCAGGAAATTATTGGACAAAAGTTATGATTGCAACATATGGAGATAAATGGGAAAACACGTGCTATAATATGTAGGCCCTGTGATTTTATGTTATTTTTTCCGAAACTAGAATGGGTTCTTTAGTTGATTATTCAATTGTGTGTCAATTAGTTTTGTTTGTTGGGAGGCACGTACAGGGTTTCATTGTTCAGTTGCTCATAAATAGTAAAAGCACCCCGACCCGACCCCTACCATTCGGATGGGCCTGTCGGTATCATGTAACTCCCGGGCTGAAAGTGAGTCCCACTCCGGCCTTGAATATATATTGTCCCTCGCAAAACAGCCTTACACTTTAAATGCGTTCCTGAAACCTGTGTTATCTTTGGTTGGACCTGAATGGCAGAGGCGTCAGGAGAGGAGGACAACAGAGGAGCCCAAGGGGACGAAAGAAAGGAAATATTAGCATTAACCAAAAAGCACATGGGTAAATAAAATTGAATATATTGTTAGAGGCATAAAAGCTCCCGATCAAGTGCTCCGACGAGGCTGAACTTGGCGCGTTGTCCCCGTCTTGTGCTGAGGCTGGGGCAGATTCCATTATGTGTTTAAAACAAACAGCCTTTCTCATGTAAAGCAGCGACCCCGCAACGAACGCACCTTCAAGTGGCCTCCGTCCCTTTGAGCCGACACCTCCCAATGGCTTCGAGAGGGGGGCCTTGGAGTGATGCAGAGCCCCTCACTGTGTGTAACGGGGCTGGATGAATCATCCTGGTACCAGGGTGCATTGTCACATGCGCCTCCAGGCGTGAAATGCTAGCCAATGAATTACTGAAACTGAAGAAGAAGAAGTAATGTGTAATAATCCTGTTCATGGAACCTATATGTTCCATGAACAGGTGTAATAATGTGTAATAATCCTGTTCATGGAACCTATATGTTCATGGAACCTAATGTGTAATAATCCTGTTCATGGAACCTATATGCAGCGGTTCTGTTTGCTTAAAGATAAATACATAAGTCATTGTGTGGAGAAGCCTGCATCAAAAACTACTTTATGAGTCTGCTGCGTGTAAACTTGAATACAGTAAAATGTTACAAGCATTGCGTGAAATCAATTGCTTTCTTAAAAAAGGGCGAAGAGCCCCCGTGACGCCAGGTGAACCGCGTCATCGTGCGGTTCGTCGTGACTCATGACGGATGCCAATTGGCTCTCATGGTGAGCGTGGCGCAGCAGAACTTAAATAAAGCTCCTGCATCATCCGGACCGGGACCCACAGAGAACTAGTGCGCACCATGTGAGGTGGGGGACTGACTTAAAGCTCACCACGACACACCTGACGCCTCCCCGGACCCACGCCGACAGCCTATATAACAGCGCGCTCAGGACTGGGTGGGCACGAAGAGACGCAGAGGCGGAAAGTGAAAGGCGAGCGCGCTCACAGCTCGACAGGGGGGGCCACTGAACACGGGGTCGCTTTTGCGCACGCACACTTGAAGGGCTGGTATGGCGCGTATCTCGCGCTCTCAGGTGTAACTTGGAGGAGCTGCACGTGAGGCTACAGTCTGGGTCTCAGTAGTAGGCTGAGTTTATTCTTCTGACCTGCAGATCTACTGTTTGAACACAACTTTATTCAGCCGAAGCCTCGAGCCGCGCAACGCCTCACCGCCCCGCCGTGCCGCTGCGCCATGATGCCCCTCGTTCCGCTCCTTGTGGTGCTCTGCGCTGTCACTCAAGTGTTTTCTGAAGAAATTGGTCCTAAAGAAGAACTTGATTATTGGACGAGTAATCAGATCCAGGTAGGATATCAGGTCTCCAATGTGTGTAAAACATAATATAGTGATGTTTTATACAGGCCAGGTCTCCAGTTTTATTCTCTTAAGACAAAGTTATTGTTGACCAAATGTAGGTCCTACGTAGATCGTTATGTAGCCTATAGTGTTACTTCATACTCGGAGTATCACTAAAGAAGATGCTCCACAGTGGAAGTGCGAGCGTCTAAAGGTTTGTTTGACTTTGCGGGTTGGACGGCTGCCGAGCCCCCCTAAGTGGACTTTTTATTGATCTTTAAATGGAAAGTCTCTTTAGCTCTGTAGTGTGAGCCCGGTAATTGAAACCGGACCCCGCGGGCTGATTCACTGAGGTTGGACCGAGAGTTGAGCGGGCTTTGGTTCTCTCAGGACGGCTGGCTGGCCCCGGACCCGTTCCGGGAGATCCTCCGGAGGATGACGAGGAAGCCCCGGCCGCAGCAGTTCATTGGCCTCATGGGGAGGCGCTCCGCCGGTGAGCAGAGACCCTTATCCCCGGCATCGTGGATAACGTGATATCAAAAACGTGACATAAATTACATGTCATGAATAACATGACATAAATAACATGACAGGGTTTGTCTCTCTCTGTCCGTGTAGGTCTGTATGTAGCCTACGATATGCAATTATTTTTTCTAATACATTTTTTCTCTTCCTTATTAAGCAGATGCACAGATCACCCGCAAGAGTAAGTAGCGCTGCTTCTAAATTAGTTATTTCCGAGAAATACATATTTTTTAATTAATATAAATGTTGAATAATAAATTATGTTTGTGGCTCCGTCCGCTGACTATGAGGCATGTTGCGCTTTAATTGTAACGTCGTTTATCTTAATTGAGTTGTACGCCATGTCTTGCATGTAAGGGTTCGGCACATTAATTGTTGTTGCAAAGGAAAAATAAATCCATTATCAAATGGGGTTTAATTAATTTACCACCACCCCGTCAGCTTAATGGGTCTTTGAAGGTTTGCTTTTCCCTCTAAACACACTTCCCTCCACACAGTTAAATGTGTTAAACCAACAAGCAGCAGGAAAATATGCATGTTTATTTTGCTGTCAGGACGTCTCAGTTAGATTGTTTTTTTACGCTCCTGAGAGAGCTCTGAGTGCGGTCTCTCCTCCCCTCAAACACTACACACCGCTCCCTCTCATCTCTCTGGTACCTCTCCTCTCATCTCTCTGGTACCTCTCCTCTCATCTCTGATATCTCTCCTCTCTTGTACCTCTCCTCTCATCTCTCTGGTATCTCTCCTCTCATCTCTTGTACCTGTCCGCTCATCTCTTGTATCTCTCCTCTCATCCCTCTGGTGTTTCTCTCGGAACGAGGAGAACTAGGCTGCTCCGTTAAGGAGTCAAATGCGGAGGTGTGCGGCGCTGTAGTGACTCCACCTCATTGCTCCCAGACACAATCAAAGTGTTGTTCTTTCTTTTGGTTTCTGCTGTTTTACCGTGCTGTTCCGGTTCCCTGGAGTCGCGTCTTACCTTAAGCGCACCCACACGCGCCCACTGCACCGTGACTTAATTCCATTCCATTACCGTGATTGGTCGCACAGTGACGCATGCCCTAGAGCATGCATCCGACTACAGGGTGATTCCTCACCGTGATACCATCTCTCCACCACCGCACGCAGCAGACGGGCGGGCAGCAGGCAGCATCACCAACGCCCAGGGGGAACTAACCCCAGGGTCAACTTACTAACCCTGGGGTTAGTTAAACCTTGGCAGACTAGGGTTGGTTACCAGGGTTTACCCTTGGTTAACCCCAGGGTTTACCAACCCCAGAGTTAACTAACCCCCAGGGTTAACTAACCACAGGGTTGGTAAACCCTGGGTTAGTTAACGCTGAAAGTTAACCCCGGGGGTTAACTAACCCTGGGTTTACTAACCCCCATGGTTAACTTACCCCAGGCTTTAGGCCTCATGGATGTATCATGGGGTCAGAGTGCAATCCCCAGCCGGTATGTCGGTGGTGCTCCTCTGATGTTCTAACCAGTCCTGTGTCTCCTCCCCAGGGCATAAAATCAACTCCTTCGTCGGCCTGATGGGCAAGCGGAACACGGAGGATCCAGGTACCGTGGGCTAATCTACAACACACTGTCCAGTGAAGCGTCTCCCAAGGAGACACGGACTAAAGGTGTTCCTCTTCTCTCACCCTCAGACTCGTACGAGTGGAGCTCGAGACACGACTACGAGCAACGCCGCCGCCGCCGCTAGCCCCCCCCCCCCCCCCCCCACCCCCCGCGGTGCTGCCTTGCGTCAGAGCGGGGGTCACCCGGTCACGGCAGCAGGGAGCGCTAGTCCGCTCAGAGAGAAGAAGAACCTATAGCTGATCTATTCTAATAAACTGTTTCTCATCGTAGTGTCGTAGCGGTGCCGTGAATACCCGTGCCAATTCAGTTCCCTTCATGACGGTTAGACCGAGGTTGTGCGTTATCAGTGGCCTCAACAAAACATGTTCTGCTCTATGATTTGATTGGCTGAATGCGTGACTATGTTGGGTTTGGGGGCGGGGGTGGAGTTCTGTGGGGTTTATTGCACTGCCAAATTCACTGTATAGTGCCTCATACAAGTCGTCATCACCATCCCCTCCTCCCCGAGACCAGCTGCACTGACTTCTCCTTTCCCTTTTTAAAATGGAGTTCTGAGATGTTTGGAGGTTTTTCCAAAAGGGTGCAACATGCCAAAATGTGTTATAGTAGCTTGATGCTGTACAATAAAACTATTTTCTTTATTGATTCAAACCGAATGGAGCCCTGATTGTCCAGTGTCGAGTGTTAAGTCGTAGACCTCGACAGGATGAAAGGGATGGAGTGAGGAAGGGGTCAGCTCATGCTACGTTTTATTATCCATCCGTCTCGGAGGTCCGAGGACGTTGCCTAGCGACACGCATGAACACGCCCCTTTTCCTCGGATGCCGAACTTGCTCGCTCGGAAGAATTCAGAGGAGGCCGAGCAAGGTTTCCGAGACATAATTCAAGATGGCTACGCCCAGTGGGACTTGAAGTAGGAACTGTTTTCATTGTGTTTGGACCTCTTTGGTGGTTTAAATGAGAATTTCAATCACTCGTATTACTGCAATAGCTTACTGCGTCCGTATCTCTGCCTATGGCCTACTTATTTTGGAGCACCTGGTACTCTGCCAATGCTACCGCGACAACAGCTTTCCGGGTGCAGTCCATGTTTTTCTCCAACGACCGAATCATAATAAAACGCTTGAAGTGTGGGCGTGACGTCACATCCGAGGTCCGAGTCGGTTCACAGAGAATACTAAAACGCACCAGGAGGTAGAGTAGTTGTCTTGTAACTGAAAGGTTGCTAAGTTCACACTTAAGTAGACACTTAACACTAACTGCTCCTGACGAGCTGGCTGTCGCCTTGCATGGTCGACTCTGCCGTCGGTGTGTCAATGTGTGTATTAACCGATGTAAGTCGCTTTGGATAAAAGCGTCTGCTAAATGCCCTGATTGTAATTGGAATACGGAGTATGGATGATGAAGAGCAGGAATAGACTGATGGCTCAAGCACCGTGACACAACTCAGGATTCAGAATCACTCACGTAAAAACCAGGAACAGCCAGGAAAAAGCACTTTTAATAAAACCAGTCTTCCAGTGTTTGTTTTAAATTAAGATTCAGATAACCGTCAACATTTCAAAGCAGTAATCACTTAACACCTACAGAGTCAGAACGGAGTCCGAGCTGAGACCAAGGTCCTCCCCAATAATAACTTATGCCCATGTCCCAGACCAGCTTACCATACATACAGAAGGCTCGCTCTGAGGAACGGGTAGACTTCATGCTGCCGTCGTACCAGGATAGATGACGTCTAGCAGGCTGCTGCTAGGTGTCTGACACTTACATAAGCACTATCTAAATATGGAACAAGCTAACAAATTGAATGGGTGGGGGGGGGGAACGGATGGACAACTGGTCCTGGTTACTGGGCCTGGTGAGAGGTGACTGGTCCTGGTTACTGGGCCTGGTGAGTGGTGACTGGTCCTGGTTACTGGGCCTGGTGAGTGGTGACTGGTCCTGGTTACTGATCCTGCTCCTTGTCCGGCGTGTAGATGGCCAGGGTTCTTGCGGAGGGGTCGGTGGCTTTGATCCAGCGGGGCATCCAGTAGTGGGGCAGCCACTGGGCACGGCCCGGGAAGTGCTTCTCAAACACCTGCCGGTAGTAGTAGGCCTCTTTGGTCTTGGGCGGGTTGTGGGCGAAGGTCTTGTGGGCTTTCTCCAGCTGGGCGTCGTTCACCTGAGGGGAGGGTCATCCACACCGTGTTAAAGAGGCCCCATATCTTCTCTAAGGCCCAATCCCATTTTTACCCCTTACCCCTTCCCCTTACCCCTCCCCCTCGTTTTGAAGGGGGAGGGATTGGGCCTTATTCAAACGCTTTTCTAGTGATAACATAAGATGATGCTACCCTGGTGGCCGTACTACTGCCAACCTGATGACAGTAATACTGTACTACTGTGAACAGTACTACTTTTTTGACAGTACTATTGCGTACCTGGTGACGGTACTACTGCGTACCTGGTGACAGTACTACTAGGGGTGTTAACGGTACACGTATTTGTACCAAACCGTCAAGGTAAAGGCATTTCGGAGCGGGTACAGAGGTGTATCGCGGTACGTAAATGTCATAGCGTTAATATGGCGAATGTAAAGGCTTGTTTTGCGATGCGAAATTTGAAACTTGAAGTCGGAGTACCACCCGGACCGTTCAGCCAAAGTATACTACTCCGACTCTAATCCGACTCCGTAACTACGGAGACCCCTCAGCAGCTCTCCGTTGGGATGTCGGATACGTAATGCAATTCGCCGCCCGATCCATCTAATATGTTGACTACAAACCATGTAAGCAGTGTTGTAATTAAACTTCCAAAGCTTTTCAAATCTTATTTTGTGTTTTATTGGTCCTTAAGGTGCAAAGTAAAGTTTGTACAAAGTTATTAAGGTGCAAAGTCAAACCGGAGAAGTGATTCCGGAAATGAATGTTAGAGGACCAATCACAGCCCTTGCCGTATCCGTTGCGTCGACCAATAGGTCCATGGCGTCGACAGATAGTTAAAAAATATTGGATGCTCTCCGGCTATGGAGAGGGCTCTGCGTGTCTACGTACAGCCCTTTAACATGCACACGCTAGGGATGGGCAACGATCGTCGAATAGTCTGAGTCACGTAGAATATCGAATAATGAATGTGACTATCGTTATTTATTACACGGCTCTTCTCAATGCATGGGCCTTCACAACTTCCGGTGGTGAATAGCGTTCTCGGTTGCTAAGCAACGTCAACGTCTTTGGCGGACTATTTCTCTGCTGATTTTTCTCTGCAACACTAGAATGCTGGTAACAAATTAATTGTAAAAAGACACTGTGAGGTTATTTTTTTGACGCGTCTAGTTCACGGTCATGCAGGCTGTGTTCAGTAAAATAAAGAAATAAATAGCGATCCGTTTTCGGCGCATGTAGGCCTATCTGCCTAATCCCACGTTGAAATAATTTTGATGTTGAATGTTGATGGCACAGTTGTTAAAATAAACAGATTGATTTCATACAAATCATAAAAGCCTCTCCCTGTGTCATTGTGTGTGTGCGTGTATCCGAGCTGCGTGCGGGGGTTCTTCATTGACTGATTTTCGAATATTATGCGAATACTTCTCAGCGAATATCGAATAGTATTTTTGCCAGAAATGCACATCCCTAGCACACGCATTTGAAAAGGAACCATCCAGGTGTTACTTTCACTGTTGATGTGGAAAAAAAAAACGAGCTCTGTTGTACCCTCGTACCTGGGTGCAGCAGCCCTATAAGTCATGTGATGACATCCCCTGTTTTGAACCTAAGGTGAAGCCCTTGTGTAAAGGGTCTATTCCGGTTTCAAACCCACAACCAGCCTAATGTCTGATAAACACCGTGCGGAGGCATAAGGGAGGCCCAGTAGGACCCTGGGTGGAGAGAAGCTCACCTGGCCCTCCATGTGCTCCTGCAGGCTGGTGTACAGAGACTTCTTCACGGAGGTCATCCCGTCGCTGAACGCCTCCTTCCTCCTCCACAGGATTTCGTCGGGGATCAGACCCAGGCCCTTGAAGGAGTCCCGGAGGAGGTGCTTCTCCACGCCGTTCTGCGCACACACACACACACACACACACACACACACACACACACACACACACACACACACACACACACACACACACACACACACACACACACACACACACACACACACACACACACACACACACACACAGTTAATCTTGTAAATGTGAAACCTACAATCAACTAATCTTTGTTTGGAAAAGGATTATGGAAAAATCTGCAAAAATGAAGTCTAATTTAGGAATACAAGGGGGTAGCTGGCATAGTAAAAATAAATTAGGATTACCTTATTTGTGTGTCAACACAAGGCACCGGAGTAAACATTGGCTGAATTATAATACTTTATATGGCCAACTGTATGTTATGTATTCAACATCAGACTACATATTAAAGATCTTAAAACAGCCAGTTGGTATGGGTTTATATTCATTTATGAGGGATATAAAAAGGTTCATCACAGCAGATTTTGTGTGAAGGTTCAACACCAAATGAAGGTGCAATGCAATGGGAAGACAACGACAGGCCGAGTAACACAGCCTAACCACAGATGAATGACCGGCCCTCCTGGGGAGGGCCGGCCCCTGACTGCACTAACCACTGCAGCCTTCCCTCTGTTAGTATTGGGGGTTGACGTGACACTGACCTTGGGGGTCCGCATCTCCTCTGGCAGGGACAGGAAGTAGGATGTGAACCTATGGTCCAGGAAAGGCACCCTCAGCTCCAGCCTGTAGAGGAAACACAACCAGGACATTATTGGAACATCAACTCATTATTAACAAGCTTAATATTCCTTTTCCAATATTCCTTTGCAATAACAAAACGGTATGAGTTTTTACCCCCCCCTCCCCACTCTAAAGATTAATAAAGATTATATTCCATTTCCCCCCTGAGGATGTAATTTCCCCTCTAATTCACTCCGATCGAATTACGACTCATTCACAGTCTAAAAAAAGGCCCCAATGGGTTACGGATCATATTGTTTGTAGGATCTTTACCGTGTAGTTTGAGTCGTGACTCAATGGTTCCATCATTTCTAAATGCAAGTCATCAACTGTCTGCCCTGTAATAAACCACTCATCCATACTGCATCATGTTCATCATTAATTAATTATTAATTAATTAATAATTAATTATTAATTAAACAGAATAGATTCACTCATTCACTTTGTTTTCAGTATGTCTGGTATGTTTTCAGTCAGAATCATGTGTGAGGCCTTGAAGGCCGGGGAACATCTGATGGAGAGTTTGTAAAGACTGACCCCTGGTGGACAAACACAGATGGTTATTTTTTAAGTGTCTTCCGCTACTCTGTAAAGGGGAGGGTCCTGGTTGCTGTTCCCTTCATAGTGAAGACTCCATAGCACACTAACCAGGGAACCGGCATAAGGAGAGTTTGTACACTAATCACACTAGACCCACAGGTCTTGGTTTATTTGAGTGGCCCGGGTCTCAACGACTGAGGACCGGTCTCCTACCGGGGGCCCTGGTGGCTCAAAGAAGCAAACACACTCCGTAGGCACTGAGCAGCAGCTGAGGGGGTCCTACCATGACCCGTGTGTGGGTCTGTATACAGGGTCGGCAAATACTGTTTCTCTGTGAAAACCATCTGTCAGGGGGGACCTCCAAGACCCGTCGCCTGCTTTATGACCCCAAAACACGCCCATACATGTCTGGAGCTAACTGGTGTCTGAATGGAACCGTTAGGCATCGGGGGGGAAAGGTGCATTGCATTATGGGTATTAATTAGGGGTGCACCATGTTGCGTGATGCATGTGGCGATACCCTCAATAGAGCATCACTAGGAACCGTATGGAAACAGAGGGGATCCAGTGACCCGTGTGTGAGCCGTGTGAGCTGCGTGTGAGCCGCGCGTGTCCCATGCGTGTCCCGTGTGTGAGCCGCGCGTGTCCCGTGTGTGAGCCGCGCGTGTCCCGCGTGTGAGCCGCGCGTGTCCCGTGCGTGTCCCGTGTGTTACCCGTGTGTTACCCGTGTGCAGCGGTTGTGCGGTCGGCTCGCAGGTTGTCAAACAAGTAGAGCTCCTCCAGGAGTCGCACGCTTTCCTCTGCTGCCGCCTTGGGGTTAGGAGCCTGGAGGACACAGTGTAAAGGTCCAGTGAGTCGGGGTTAGGAGCCTGGAGGAAAGAAGCGGTCGACCATCATTGAAGTAACAAGGCGGTCGGTTGTTTCCAAGGGGAAGCTTCTTGCAGACTGGAATTTATTTTTAGCACAAAATAGAGCTTCTGGAATATATTGTCAAGGTCCGTTTTGTAGAAAGTGACATTAATGTTAATCGCACCATGGTCAATTTTTTAACCTGTAAATATTGAAGCAGTTGCTTTTCCAATTTCATGAATTTTATGTACTTAAATTCTCCTTCACGTAGTCCTCTTACTGCATCCATTGTGGTAAACTACATTCACAGACCTATAATTATCGTTATCTTTTGTATTAATCATTCATCTTCAGCAGTCGGCGGCCAAGCCGATGTTTCCTGGCACGGTGGTTGGTAAATATAGGTTGCTTTGATAACACGGTGAGCATAAACTCCCCTGCCGTAAGTGGGTGTGCTCATTAGAATCTCGCTAAACCATACCCCAGTATGCATGTGCATACATGCGTATGTGCATACATGCGGATGTGCATACATGCGGATGTGCATACATGCGGATGTGCGACAGGCTTGACACTCCTGTCGTTATCAAGCCTTTATTTGTTGTTCAGCGTGTGCGAACATTGTAGCAGTGCGTGTTTTGACCAAGTGCTGAAGTTTGTCTTAACTATACTTGCCAGACGCCCCTCCAGACCAACTGGAAACTGGAAATTTGGTTTATTTAAACTATTCCCGTTATGTTTACCTTCACCTCTGTCACGGACTGAATGTCGCCGCGTGAAAATCGGCCAGGTGAACATCTCACTTTATCTTCGCTGTTCTTTACTTGTTAATGAGCCTCTACTACCACCTAGAGGTTGTCTAATGTTTTGGTGTAATAGCTACCCATGACTCATTTGTAATGTTTCTGAACTTTCAGGAACCTCACCAAACTGTGCACAACGACAACTTACCCGTGTCCCCACACTGAAGATGCTCATGTATTTTCAAGAAATAAATACTTTTAAATTCGAAGTAAACAAATCTCCTACATTTCTCTGACAGGAAATGAGGCAGGCTTCATCAAGCCCCGATCAACATTACTAGAACCTCTATAACAGTATGTAGTTAATCTAAAAACACAAGAGTGCCAGCCCGGGAACCAGACCTATCTGCAATCTCTCTGACCGTGCAGCGCCCTGTTGAAGCGCTGTGAACAAACAAGATGCCTGCAGCTGATTTGTCGCACACGCTCCCATTGGCTGCAGGTCTATCCTATGGCTTCCCGGGGCCTGTTGGTCGGCAGTATCAGGCCGTGTGTTCAGGACCAACCTTGTGGAAGTAGATGTATCCCTGGGTGAGCTCGTCCGACCCCTCCCCAGAGAACACCACCACACTTTCAGACTTCTCTCGGATGTACTTGGACACGAGGTACATCCCTGTGGGCGCAGGAAGAAGACACCGGGAACAGGTCAGGAATGCGTCTACTTATGGCATATCCATTATTAAAGGCTTTCTATATAGAAATGTACACATGGCAGGCAGTGTAGGTAAACCCAGAAGTCGCCCATAACACAGGTCTGCTACTTCTCTGTACCGGGGCGCGCTATAAGACTTGCAGGGTTGTGAACCGTGGAGAACACCCACTCACCGATGGAGGCACGCACGGTGGTGATGTCGTAGGTTTCCAGGTGGAGGATGACGTCCTCCGCCACTCGGATGCCCTCCTCCGCCGTGAAGCTGATCTCGTGGTGCTCACTGCCGATGTGTGCGGCTACCTGAGACACACACACACACACACACACGTTGATGGTATCTGCCATAGCAAAGGGTTTCCGTGAGGCCTGTGTCTGAGGGAGGGTGGCGGGCTTCACCTTGCGGGCCGCCATGGCGTCTGGGCTGTCTTCTGCCCCGATGGCAAAGGTCTGGATGCGGTAGGTCAGCTTCTCCTCTTTGGCCAGCTTCACCAGCGTGGCAGCGACCAAACTGGAGTCCAGACCACCTGGTTTTCGTCACACATTGGGATTTGATGTTAACTTCCAGTTTATCCGAGTTGGAAATTGATTGATTAATTGATGGTGCAGAAAGCCATGATGCAGAGTCTAGCATGTTTAGCCATTAACTGTATATTTAAGATGTATAAAGTTGAATTTATCACAAAGTAATACTATCCTCCTTGTACTGAACAGCAGCGGCTCACCTGAGAGGAGACATCCGATCCTCCTCTGGGCCATCAGGCGTTTGCGTACGGCGCTCTCAAAGAGCACTCTGATGTTGCGCTTCACTGTTTCCTCGTCAAAACCTGGGAAACACCGTTCAAAATGTTACCTTGTAATCTATCTCGGCAATTAATGTAGGAGGAACTGTAAAGGAGCACGTATTCATAATGAACATTGGTCACAAAAACATAAAAAAAGAATACAACATTGTACACAAACTATAAACATTAACAGCTGTTGTTGAATATATCTATAAATATCTAAGAGGGGCGGCCAAAGCTGGGGGTCTGAGGGGTCTTGGGGGGACCAGCTAGGGGTCTAGGGGGGGGGGGATGGGGGAGAAGTCCGAGGGGGCCTACCGGAGACGACCTCCGCGGAGTCGTACAGGGAGTGGGCAGGCTCCTGGGTGCAGCAGTGGAAGCGACCACTGCTGCACTCCAGCAACTCCACCTTGCCCGTGGTCTTGAGGTCGAAGGTCTCGAAGTGGCCCGGCAGGAAGGGAATTATTTTGGCATTGGTAGGCATGGCGTGGCTGAGGTCAGTAAGGCCTGGAGAGGGGAAACATGTAATTTAGGAGGGTTAGCCAGCACATTGCAATGGCTACGGTGGTGCCTTTATCAGAGTTCACCATCGACGATGTAGACGTCTCCCAGACTATTAGTATCAGTAGAGTATAGTAGTAGTACATTTCACTAGTCTCGCAGTCAGCCGTTGGAAAATCTGGGACACAGCACTGGGCCAAAAATTTTTTTTCCGCAGACAGCCTACTTGTCAGGAAGTGGTCATGACTGACATATGAGCACGACCAATCACGGAGCATAGGCCGGGAACAGTACACCTTAACCAGACCAATGGTGAAACTAATCAAAACCAAAAGACCTACTGGCAGACTGAATAAGACTAAATGAATGTAAACGTAAAATGAAGGAACTAGCATCCACTCGTGTCACGCTGGAACTACGATTCTACATATCTGGGAGTGACGAAGCTGTGTAGAGTCTCTATAGAGTCTGAGAGACGCTCAGTGGGAGGAGCCACAGGGCGACGTCCCACCCCTCCGCGTACCTTTGGCCTCCGAGCTAACGGCCATGAAGCCGTTGTCGGTGGACAGCTTGAACATGGGCCGCACGCCGTAGGTGTCCCTGCCCAGGAACACCTTCCTGTTGGCCGTGTCTAGCAGGACGAAGGCGAACACCCCGTCCAGGAGGGATGCCATCTTCTGCACGCCGAAGCTCTGGTAGAGGTGGAGCAGCACCTCGCCGTCCATCTCCGTCTGGTAGTCAAAGGCAAACTTCTTCCCAAGCTGAAGATATGGGGAACAGAGAACGCTGTTAACAGAGGCCAACATATAGGAGCTAATGGATAGGGCTGCACTATAGAACCAAACCCTTCACATAGAGCTGCACTGTAGAACCAAACCCTTCACATAGAGCTGCACTGTAGAACCAAACCCTTTACATAGAGGTGGACTATAGAACAAAACCCTTTACATAGAGCTGGACTATAGAACAAAACCCTTTACATAGAGCTGCACTATAGAACAAAACCCTTTAATAGAGGTGGACTATGGAACAAAACCCTTTACATAGAGCTGCACTATAGAACTAAACCCTTTAATAGAACTGCACTATAGAACAAAACCCTTTACATAGAGCTGCACTATAGAACTAAACCCTTTAATAGAACTGCACTATAGAACAAAACCCTTTACATAGAGCTGCACTATAGAACTAAACCCTTTAATAGAACTGCACTATAGAACAAAACCCTTTACATAGAGCTGCACTATAGAACAAAACCCTTTACATAGAGCTGCACTATAGAACAAAACCCTTTACATAGAGCTGCACTATAGAACAAAACCCTTTAATAGAACTGCACTATAGAACAAAACCCTTTACATAGAGCTGCCCTATAGAACTAAACCCTTTAATAGAACTGCACTATAGAACAAAACCCTTTACATAGAGCTGCACTATATAACTAAACCCTTTAATAGAACTGCACTATAGAACAAAACCCTTTACATAGAGCTGCACTATAGAACTAAACCCTTTAATAGAACTGCACTATAGAAAACCCTTTACATAGAGCTGCACTATAGAACTAAACCCTTTAATAGAACTGCACTATAGAACAAAACTCTTTACATAGAGCTGCACTATAGAACTAAATCCTTTAATAGAACTGCACTATAGAACAAAACCCTTTACATAGAGCTGCACTATAGAACTAAACCCTTTAATAGAACTGCACTATAGAACAAAACCCTTTACATAGAGCTGCACTATAGAACTAAACCCTTTAATAGAACTGCACTATAGAACAAAACCCTTTCCTAAAGTCGTCATCTCAGGACTCAACACAGGTGTTGCTCATAACACTTGGGTCTGCTTCTTTTATGTAACAGAGAATTTGTAGCAACTCATTTAACTAGTTAAGTGCCTGGCCTGAGAAGGTACCTCTACATGAATACTGCACCAGGGTCTGAGCCCACATCTGACGGTGTTGATTCAGTGTAAACCAACTACAGGGTCCGGGGCCTACCGCTTGGAAGTTGTAGATCTCCCCGTTGTAGCACAGCCACAGGTAGGGGAACTTCTTGACGCGCAGGGGCTGCATGCCATGCAGCTGGTCCACGATGGCCAGCCGGTGGAAGCCGAAGCAGCAGTTGTTGAAACCATTGACGTTCTCGAAGCGGAAGGCGTCGGGCCCCCGGTGAGAGATCTTCATGGCGCTGGTGCACTGGACAGACAGGCACTCATCGCTGCCGAATAAAGCCCAGATACCACACATGTTGGGGCTGGGAGGGAGTCCGGCTGAGAAGAGAGAGGGAGAATACAGTGAGGACAATAGCATACATGTTTCCCCGTCAGGAATAAATAAAGTACCCATCTCATCGAATATGCATTAGTAGCGCGCGCGCACGCACACACACACTCTTAACCGTCATAAAGATGTCATGTGTTGTTTGTGCAGGTTGACTCTTCCCCACTGGTACGACAGGTTTGGGAGAAGAGGTGGAACGAGATAAACTTGCAACATAAACGTGCAAATCAGTTACCAAGATAGTAATAATTTCACACCAGATTAAGAGAAGCAGGTGTGAATTTGTATGGTTTTGCCAGTTTCCGCAAAACACTGTACATTCCACACTGCTTCGAACGCAGGTAACTGTCTTTTTGTGATGTCAACGGGCCTGTAAGTAAACTCTTCGACATCCCAACCAAGGGAGCCAGTCGAAATTCAAGTGGGATGTTCAATGGAAAGCCGAAAGCGTCACAAGGCTGGCTGTTTACAGTTCTCCAAACTGGAAAAAATTGATGTGAAATGTCAAGCTGATGAGGGAAACACCAGCTCAAACACAACATATATCTGAAAGCTGTGGAATGTATCCTGTCTGATAGGCCCTTAACTAACGATAGCATGCCGGCACACCATAATGAAGATAAAACATCCGTTTTATCTTCGTCGACAAATTCATTGATATCTTCAGGTTGGTTGACGTAAGCTTAGCAGTTGGCTATTTTGCTCGCAGCATTTGTTCTTCCTTGTGTTGTCGTTTGACAAAATTGACTGAATCTCATCATGAATATGTATGACTGCCTTGATTCAAGGTCCCTCATTGGCTTAAACCGGAATATCCAGATTTACGTGTTGTGGGCGTCTACGTATGTGCTTCACACTCGTCTCAGATATCTAGGTATACCGTCAAGGAAATGATCTGTATGAAACGTAAACCACAGTTGTGGACGGCTTCTGTGAAAGACAGGATGTGTTATGTCCAGTCAAACTGGCTGTCAAACTGTAAAACAAATAACATAATTGCATTTATCTCCAAGTGCACTATCAAATAATGAGGTTACTTTAGGTTTTAGCTTATATTATTAGCACACCCTGCGATTCCCATAATTGACCGAATATTGTCCTAGGAACTCTTTGTATTTGTGTTACAAAAGGGAAAGTAAATCCATGGCAAAGTATCAAAAGCTGTTGGCGCCGATTGTGTTTGGGACACTGGCTGCACCTGCCTTTGAGTTCTGATGTTGGTCCGGTCCACCGCAGTGGAAACAAAGGTAGCGCCGAGTCAGGCGGACCCCTCACCCTGACCCAGACACCACATGGCTGATGGTGGTGGACTCCATACCTCCAACAGGCTGTTTCCATTACCAGGCTACTCATCATAATGTATTTACATTACTATGTCTCACTGTGTCAATCATTCAACCTTCATTTCAATTTATCTTATGAATCATTGAACCTCCTGAACCATGCGGCAAGATATCACCAAAGAACATAAACAGAAATAAACAGAAAATCTAACAAAATCCAAAGAAACGATTAAAGGCAGACATAGGACAGTTATTGATGACGTTGTGGGTTGATGTTCAGGTGACCATGCAAGATGTTCCATTGGTCTGAACATCTTGCACCGATGGAACATCTTGCACGGTCACCTATAAATCCCTACATGGTTTAGGCCCAAAATATTGAACTGATATGCTTCCACTACATAAGCCTTCTGGAACACTAAGATCTTCTGAGACCAATCTGTTAATTATCCCCAGAGTAAACACGAAACATGGGCAAGCAGGATTTAGTTACTATGCAACAAATAGCTGGAATAAACTCCCTGAGGATTTAAGACTTGGCCCAACTCTGAGCACCTTTAAAACAAGATTGAAGACTTTTATGTTTGCTTTAGCTTTCTGCTAAATCTTAAATACTTTACCTTTATTTTACTAAAATGCCTTTTTAACTTTCCCTTTATTTTCTATTTTTACCAGAAAAATACATGATCTGATACCAGAGAGAAAGGTTGTATAATGGTTAGAGTCCTGAGTTTGTTTGTATAAGGGTTAGAGTCCTGAGTTTGTATTTGTATAAGGGTTAGAGTCCTGAGTTTGTATTTGTGTAAGGGTTAGAGTCCTGAGTTTGTAAGGGTTAGAGTCCTGAGTTTGTATAAGGGTTAGAGTCCTGAGTTTTGTTGAATAAGGCCTTTGGTCTGGGCTAGAGTCCTAGAAGCTGGGTTAGAGTCCTACTAATTGTATAAGGGTTAGAGTCCTGAGTTTGTATTTGTATAAGGGTTAGAGTCCTGAGTTTGTTTGTATAAGGGTTAGAGTCCTGAGTTTGTTTGTATAAGGGTTAGAGTCCTGAGTTTTGTTGAATAAGGCCTTTGGTCTGGGCTAGAGTCCTAGAATATTGTCCTTTAGGTCGGGTTGTAGTCCCGACTTGGGTTCCAGAGAGACTGTTGATCTGATCTTAAATACATTGCACTTTCAATTTTACTTACTAAAAGGCCTTTTAAACTTTCAATTTATTTTTCTTTTAAATACATTGCACTTTCTATTTTACTCATTTCTTGCATATGTTTTCTTTTACTTATCTATTATTTTATTGTATCACAATGTTTATATGTGAAGCACTTTGAGTCTGCCTTGTGTATGAAAAGTGCTATATAAATAAAGTTGCCTTGCCTTGCCTTGAATGAACACTAAAAGCTATTTGTCCAAGATCAGCCCTAGCAGGATCACAGCGACTTCATACAACGCGTAGTTGTAGTGGGTGGATATATGAATATTCTCACTTCTGAGGTTTTTTATGCGTCTGGAATTCTGCATTGAAACCCGAGGGCATTTCATGTGCAACATCATATATTAATCTGACCCCAGGTTTCGGACTCCAGGTTTACAGTCTTTCAGATCCAGTGCAACATTTATTAATCTGGACCCTGATCAGAGACTACATCCAGATATACAGTCGCAGTACCAGTACAGCAGTTTATTGCCAAATAAACTTCCCATCTGTTGCTGCATGCACATGAGTCACACCTGATTAATAGACAGCAGGTGTGAATTTGTAGGTTTCTGGCAGTTTCCGCAAAAAACACTGAACGGTCCACACTGCTTCGAACGCATGTAATTGTCTTTTTGTGGTGTCAAAAGGCTTGTAAGTATACTCTTCGACATCCAAACCAAGGGCGCCAGTCTGCGCCCTTGCCTTGATTCATGGTCCCTCCTTGGCCTAAACCACAAAAAATCCACATTTACGTGATGTAAGCGTCTACGTATGTGCTTCACACTCGTCTCAGATCTAGGTATACCGCAAAGGAAATGATCTGCATGAAACGTAAACCAGTGTTGTGGAAGGCTTCTGTGAAAGACAGGATGTGTTATATCCAGTCAAACTGGCTGTCAAACTGTAAAACAAATAACATAATTGCCTTTCTCATCTCCAAGTGCACTATCAAATAATGAGGTTAATTTATATTTGAGCTTATAAGCTGCAGGAAGCATTAAATCTATCCAGCTCAAGTAGATAGCAGTGTAGGCTGGTTAGCTAGATGGCTAGCTAACCTGAAAATTAACCTGAGAATTCTCATGTCCTTGAGGCTGATCTTCCTCTGTTGGCAGTTTACTGAAGATTCCATAACATTCTAGTTTCTGCTGACGCAAACATTTATATTTAGCAGACGATTTAATTCAAAGCGATTTACACACATTCATACACACATTCACAGACCGACGACGAAGTCAACCCAGCTCGTTCAATAATGTCTGGCTGCAGCCTGTAGGAAATGGACATCCACATCCAACTGCTACATTATAATAGTCATAGGTTTTATGCCATCGATGATGCAAGAAAAGTATGTATTTTTAAACATCGATATAGTGGGAATTTTTTTTCATTAATTATTTTCCAAGTACCTTGGTAAACGATATATTTTAATGATGTAATGGAAAGAACATGGTGCATTCCCATGCAAGCAAAAATCTGGCTAACAAACTAGCTCAACAGGCTAAATTGTTGACGTAACAGGGTAGTATTGGTTTGGGTTAGAAGTGGTTAGGGTTAGGGATTGAAAGAAAGATTGAAACTTGGACGGCGCTCCAGTTTCAATTCCATTCAAAAAGCTTTATGGCACGACTATTGTTGTGAACAGCATTATTTATCTTTATTCTTTGTACCTGATGGAAGAATGTTTTGTACTTTGTTAATGAATTCTCTCTCTCTCTCTCTCTCTCTCTCTCTCTCTCTCTCTCTCTCTCTCTGGATTATTTTTTTTATCTCAAGCAAGTTGGTTTCTGATATAGTAATTTCAAGGGGGACACTGACTTGCTTGTTTTGGCTCAGGGACAGACTCCGTTCCCTCTCTGGTTGGGGATGAGGAGTATAGGGGACCTGTACAGGAACCAGCCCCGAAGAAACAGAGGGCAATGGGAGAAGAAACGCAACAGCATCTGGCAATAGAGTTAAGCAGTAACAGAATATTTCTTTATTCTAGCCTATATGTATTTGTTTTCACATTTTTGTATTATGAATTGTTATAAGGCATATCTATCTACTGGAGAATGCAGAAATTACAAGATTTTTTTCACATTTACCGTAGAACTTGGAACAGGCCTTTTATTCCTTTCCAAGTTACTTTTCTACAATCATGTATAATTTCATTGGTATGTTATACCATTATGAGTAGGGCTGGGTAAAAGAAAAATTGATTTAATCGATTTTGGATCGATTTCATTTACATTTTGCAATATCGATTCATAGGGCATGAGACCGTTTTCTTTTTTTTGTTACCATTATTATTATTATTGGCCACGATACCCTGCCCTAATTATGAGCCATGGAGGAAAATACTCAAGTGGGACATTCGATTTCACAACAAGGGTCATTGAGATTTGCCACTCAGAAGTCTAAACGAGCAAAGTTCCTTTACAAAAATTATTATTTATTATTATTTATTTTTTTACATGATCTTTGAAAGGTTTTGCCCAAAAAAATTCAACATTCATATCAGAATTCGTATTTGCATATAGTTCCACCTACTTTACATTCAATTACATTGGCAGCAAGGGACTGCCTGATTACAATTGCAGTAAGTGACTATTTACAATTCAGAAATCTGTGGGGCTGCTTATTTGAATTTAACTACACTTGTAGTAACTGTTGGTTTACAATTGTACTAAGTAACTGCCCGTTTACAATTCCCAAATCTGTGGTGTTCCGTAAGTTTTATATTCAACCCACACTGAACGAGTCAATAAAACTCCTTCAAGATCACTTGGTCTAGTTTTTGCTTATTAAGTACATTTGGTATGAGTTATAATGGGTCATTCCATTTGATAATCTCATTTAATTTCAATTGGAGTGGATTTAGGTGAATTTTGTGAATGATTTGGGAATCAAGCTCCAGCTGCCTCTACAGCCCCACCCCTCACTTGCAGCCACTGGGTAACAACACCCTTCACTTTGACCGGCAGTGGGTCTGCTTATAGGACGGAATGAATCGGCCGCCGGCCAACGATTTTTAACAGGCTGGGTACTTTATTCTAACACACAACCAGACTCGTTTACTATTTCACTAAACAGACACGCAACCACCCGCTCTCCTCTCTCGTCCATTCAATCCCTGAACTCACTCACACACACTGCCATTGATATGCGCACGAGATACTTTCTCGTGCTCACAATATAGTTTCTCGTGCTCACAAAATACTTTCTCGTGCTTTACCCCATGTCTCTGTACGGGTAAACAAAAGAGAAACAAATAATCGAGTTAAACCTTAACAATCTTTATTCAATCGGACCTGAGTTGTAACGTCACATAACAGCCATTACCGTAATACGACTCTACATGAATCTGATGCAATATCACATCAGATCCATGTGGCCGGCGTGTCGCTCACAACACAAGTGATGGGTCTTCTATAGTCCTCGTGTAGAGGGCTCGGTTACCAAATTCAAGATAAGCCTATTTATACCGCTGTGCCTGGTACATATAAAGTCGACTCCTCTGTAAAGAGGCTCCTACAACCTAACTTACACCATCAGTCTGGTTACGGTAGGCTACATATAAAAAACACTCCTCTGTCAAGAGGCTCCTACATCCTAACTTATACTTAATAATACTTATATTATACTTATATAACACTTATACATTCTTTCCGGGTCAAAGGAGCCCAAGTGAGGTGGATCCCAGCCGGTATAGCCTCATCACTTCTGACGGCATGATGATGTTATAGTTTTTTAAGAGATTCCCATTGATTGTATCCACATTAAGAGGTGTTAGATCGCGGTGAATGGTATGGGTTGTCAAGCGGATGAAAGCTGAATTAAAGGATTCTTACCTACCTGTGTCGGGCAGTAGTGAGTCGGTCAATGGTTAAAGCGGACCAAGAAAGAGCAGAACTCAAAACGCGCTGCCGTTGGTTAGTAGTAGCTAGCGACACGTGGGTTACGCAGTCTCGAAGTCTCGCGATAAGACATGACGGGTTCACGTTCGGTCTATGAAAGCTGCTTGCAACTCGCCGCCTCCATTCATTTCAACGAGGGAAGGGCGGCAGAGGGGAGGCGGTTACAAAAGCGGCTGAAAACCAAGAAGCGGTTGCCGCCCACGTGAACGCGCACAGATTTTGCCCTACAGTTCAGCTTTCCCCGTGGTGAAACTTTCGGCGACAGCAGCAGCAGCAGCTGCTTTTGAAAACGCCTGACCCTTCACACCGCCGCGCTGAACCCTCCGGCAGCGAGGCGGTGATAAGGGCGGTTGTCCGCGCGGCGGTGTGCAAGCACCTTCATCAATAGTTATATCAATTGTTAGTATATGCCTAGGTCCATGGTATATGCTACACGTGAACCTCTGCTTTCACACCGCCGCGCGGACTCGTCGCCTCCATTCATTTCAATGAGTGAAGGGCGCCAGAGGGGAGGCGGTTACAAACGTTAAAACGGCTGTTGAAACAGGAAGCGGTTGCCACCCACGTGGACGCGCACAGGTGTTGCCCTTAAAGTGTGGATTATTTAAATTAATTTACTGGTTAATTCGGAGCTGATGTTTTTGTGCTTATCCAATTACCATAGAGCTGAATACTTTGTTTCGATCTCTCAAACACAATGTATAAAGAATAAATAAACATAACGTTAACGGAGAAGAGAAGCATATCCCTATATATTTTTTGAGTTATTATAATGGACATAAAAAAACAATTTATTCATTGAACCTCTGTCCCAAGCAATACGACAGGAGTCAGATCTTAAGGGTATATCTATAGGTGAGGGGTATAAAGTAAGTTTGTAGCAGAACGTGTACTGGTCACAATCATGGACCCAGGTTCTGGCCTTCCTTGCTGGAAATAAATGGGGTATATTCAGGATGTGTCCTTAACGTACAGAAAACAATATTATTATACGGTTATGATGTTCAATTACAACCCCATTCAAGAACTCACTGCAAAGTATAATTCCAAATTGTACTCACCCCATATCAGGTATCTATGTAAGTCTACCCAGAGATCTATCACTCTTGTTAGATATTTACTGCATAAATAAAAAATATATATGATTACCTGGATGCAGAGCCGTAGCACCAAAGGCCGTAGGAGCAATTGTCCATCCAGCGGCCCTGCCTGGGTGGATTGGGCTTGCTCCCTCTCGATTTTGTCAGCAGAATCAGATCAGTTTAAATGAACATTCTCCCCTTATTATACCTTTTCCTCTCACTTCCAGTAGAGATCCCTCCAAAACAATTTAGTGAATGGAAAAAGCAAACATCACGATTCATTTGGGGCAAAAAGAGGCCATGGGTGATATCTCCTACACTTCGGCTGCCGGAGAAGTTGGGGGCATGGCCCTCCCATCAGCAAAGTAGAGACCTCTTGTATACTAGGGGTCCTCTTGTATACTAGGGATCCTCTTGTATACTAGGGGTCCTCTTGTATACTAGGGGTCCTCTTAGGGGGTCCTCTTGTATACTAGGGGTCATTAGTGGTTGAACGTCTTCAACTCCAGAGTCATCAAACTGCTTAGACGGCCGCCTTACAATTTTACGCCACTTATTGCAAGATTTTAGGTTTAGAAAATGGGTTTATTCTGGTATCACTTCCATGTGAAAGATAATTAATTTGTGGGAGGTTAATAGTTTTGATGATCTGTTTCAGACATATGGTTTGGCTAAGCAGGACTTTTACAGATATTTACAACTTGATTATTTCTGTAAAGAGGTAAAATGTTCTGATTCAAGAGAGCCACCAATTATTACTCCTATATTAATTTATGCTTATAACTCAGGAAGTACAAAAGGTCTTATAGGCAAGTTATAACATGGCATCACATTGCTGAATACAGACCCCACAGACTATGTGAAACAACCAAGCGAAAAATAACTGGACTTTGAAATAACTGAGGATGTGTGACGGAATGCATGGGAAACACAGTCATCGTCAATCAACTTCCGGACCTGGAGAGACTGGAAAAACCTAATTCCCTTTTTTATCACTCCAAAGCAGAAATCCAAACAAACTGGAACCCAGCTTTGTTGCTGAATGGAATGTGGAGAATTTATGGTTGATGATGGTCATGTTTTCTGGACTTGCCCCTCTATTCAGACTTTCTGGAAGGAAGTAAATCATAAAAAAGAAAAAAAAAACTGCTTCGGTACAACATTCACATCCCTATATCTTGGAACTATATCTCTGACGAGCTAAGTAAAGATCCCACCTACCTTCTAAAGGTCTTGTTGGCAGCATGTAATAATGCCATAAAAGGCTCTTTGTCAATAACATCCATCTCTTAGAAAAGATGACCCACTCCATCAATAGTTAGCGTTTTGAATTGACTGAACATCACATGACCTCATGTTAGTTTACTATTTGTAATTTTCTTGTTTTCATGTTATTGCTTTGTCCTCTATATTGAATGTGAAAATGTTCATTAAAAAAAGTGATATTGGATGTATATAGTTGTACTTTTAAATTCTCTAAAATCTAGATCCCAATCCTTCAGATTGAATCTGTAAACACAGCCACCAGATAATGGTACAGCGCGACAGCACGACCCAGTTTGTCCCCTGACACACAACCACAGGACGGCTGTGAAGATAGGAGAAAAACAGCAGCCAACACGTCTGGTTAATCTGCATCAGCATGTTTGTTGATTAGTTAGGAAGAGGGGGTCGCCCAGGCAACCGGGGACGAAGGGGTGAAACGCCCTTCATGTAACCCCTGAAGGTATATTAACCAGTACACTACTGGGCTCAGGGAAAGGACTCAGTAGGAACTGTTCAGTGGGAGGCGTGCACCCAGAACTGAGCTTCATGGCTCCCTGGTCACCTGACGAGACCCCTTCATGGCCGCATAGTGTTCCAAACACCTGAGCAGTCAAGCGATGACCGGAGCTCAAGGAAAAAGCAGAACCTGACCGCTTTCTAGGGAGGTAATCCAAAAGGTTAATCATTAGCCCTCCTGCACCTGGAAACCCTTTCGCCACCAAACTCAGATTACAGAGGTCCAGATTAACTCGGACCGCAGACACTTTGGATTTCAGGACAAATCATTACTTTATTCAACTCTGCATTTACTAGATGAACTAAGACATGTTCGGTCGCAGCAGGCATTTATTAAAGTCATTGTTCTACAAATACCTGATACACTGTGTTGAGGAAAACTGGAGTGCTTTAAAGTAGACGGTACAAGTAAACAATTAGACCGAGTGTGATACAGCAATACACCTGCATACACGTCACGCTCAATAGGCCACCACATGTTTACCGTATCACTGGGCACATAAGAAGTGTCCAACCGACCAGATAGATGTACAGAAGAATACGGTGCATTGATACACATTCACCAGATCACTCACGTAAACAAATACCATGTATACAATTAAAAGACAAAAATAGACAAAGAAGACTTGTGTAATGTTTGGCACACAAATGGTGTTTAACTAGACAGGATACAAAAAACACAAAGGCATTACAAAACCTGACAGCAAGCCATGACATATATAGTAGAAATAACAGGTTGTGCATTTAGGGCCTCAGGCAGTGCCGTCATGCAGTAGTAAAGTTCAGCTTGCTCCATATATATATATATATATACCTACATTTATTTTGTGCTTCGCCACCATTGCAGTATGCATCATCTCAAACGTCTTGATTACAATATGAAAGCCATGCTCATAAAAACGTATAGTTTTGTCTTGGGCAGTGGCACCTAAATAGTCAAACGCTGGCTGCTTAAACACATTTAAGCTTAAAAATTATTAAAATATAGGCTTAACCAGAGCCGCTAAAATATTGTATTGAAATGTTAGCAGTATGGCTTTATTGGTGCTTCTCATGCGTCCTCCTTTACAGCAGACACCCCTTCTCTCAACTACATCCCCCCGTAAAGCGCTCTGACCACCGGCTCCTCAGTCTGCACAGCGGCCCCGGCAGGACGGTCCAGGGGGAAGGGCCCCCACTGGGAGGGCCTTCTCTGGGAGGGCCTCCTCAGGGAGGCGTCAGGCACGAGTCCGGCTGCCACATGCGCAGGTCCACCAGGATCTGGTTCAGCTTCTGCATCCACAGGAGCCGCTCCTCCTTGGTGTCAGCACTCAGCCAGTTCCTAAGCGGACCAATGGGAGGGCGGGTTACAGCAAGTACTACACGTAAAGACCACCACCACTCAGGGGCTGGGGCTCAACTAGCAGTATTGTAACCATCATTGGCTACCATACTGGCATCAGCCAATCACAATGGCACACAAACATCTTGACATGCAGGACCCTAAAAACAGGGTTATCTGGCAATACGCTGGGCTCGTTACTGACGAAGAAGAGGTCTACGAGGAGGCTGGTCTACTTACTTGGTGACACACATGGTGTTGCTGCAGTGGCTGACCAGGGTCTGGTGGTCGTCTTCTCTCTGGGGCCGGACTGTGATGAGCTCCAGGGTGTTGGGTCGGGCGCAGAACTCGCGGTTGGCGGGCTCCACTCGCGGGCTGGTGCAGTTGGCCAGGTTGATGCGGCCCATTGGGTTCTTTGAACGGGAAAATAAAACACTTGCATTTATAATTTACCTGTTAAACCCCCAGAACAATAAAATAAAAGACACACATTTAAAAAAACAAACGTTTTGGGTTGTATTAAGGACAGGTTTGTGAATGCCCGTAGCCAGCCATTCTGAAGCAGGCAGGGGCGATTCTAAATGAGCCAAATACCCGAGACAGGACCAATATTAAACTAAAATATTATTTCATCCTAGACAAACCAGAAAGGTAGAGCAGATGTCTTGTAACCAAAAGGTACCCTAATTGCTCCTGACGAGCTGGGTGTCGCCTTGCATGGTTGATCCTTTGCACCACTTATCCCCGATACCCCAGGCTGCATCCAGTGCAGGCATGCTCCGACTTGGGTTAATTAAAAGTACAGGTTTTTCTAAATGTTGGTGATCAACAAGGTTCTAAAGCAACTTCGGGCACGTCAGTCAAAATAAATGT
Source organism: Gadus morhua (assembly GCF_902167405.1). Classification (NCBI taxonomy): domain Eukaryota; kingdom Metazoa; phylum Chordata; class Actinopteri; order Gadiformes; family Gadidae; genus Gadus; species Gadus morhua. The sequence continues at coordinate 18,927,281 of NC_044069.1, forward strand.
TTTTTACCTCCGACATGTTTACGATCTTAACTCATCCATTGCGCCGCGCCAAAACTGACAGCTGTCTACTGAAAACATCTTTCTCGAATGCCGCCTGAGTTTGTTGTGGCTGGTGGCTCCATTACCATTAGTTGAAGTGGGTACAACAATGTCACTTATCGTTCCAGAGTATGACATGCTTCGGCCAATTAATAGATTTTCCCACCGCAATCGGATTAAGCAGTGCATGTAAACGCACTGACAGACTATGAAAGCCTAGACCCCCCACCAACGCCATGCACCTGGCCAATGATCTGAACAGCGGGACAGTTCTGACCCCTTCCCCCTGTCACACCTTCCACCAGCTCCAGCCCATCTGCTCCAACCCCCACTCACCATCCTGGATAGGGTGTTAAGAGACTCTTCAAGGGACAGATCCCCGTAAAAGGAGCTGTGCCAGACTCTCCCTCAGCCCCCCCCTTAAGCACAGACAGTCTTTCTCCGGTGTTCAGACCTCTTTAACTCATCCCTGAGACATGCGAGTACAGAACTTAAGCTATAGTACTTTTGGTTTACATTTATCTTTGTTATTATTTTAATAATTATTGCTAGTCACCAAACTTCAAAGCCTTGAGCAGCATCACACTCAGCACAGCCCCCCCTTTTTGCCCTATTCCCATTTACACCATTACTATTACAAACATAGATTACAGAAATTTTGCTGCCATTACTGACTGCCTTTTTTGCACTACCACAACTCAACTCATGAAAAAAAAAAACGTATGCTACTTCTTAGATTTTATTATTTTATTGTCTTATAGTTTTATCTTTTTAATATTAGTAATGTTCTTATCTCTTGTGCACTTCAATGTCTCCTTTTAGGGCCGTATTTTAACAAAATGGAAATAGCTTTGTGGGCGAGTCTCTGGTGCTGTTGCTATTATACCGGCGGATAAGTGACTCTTGCGCCATACGCATATCTAAAATGGGTTGGGCGGAATACCTGTAGGTGTGTTTTGGGCGATACATGCAATAAATCAATGAGATTCTCCCCTGAGACAGATGCATGAGTCATGACCACATTAATTTCTAACTCAAATGGCTCAGTTTATGTCCCAATAATGTGGCCTAATTCACACATGGAATAGCGTTTTGTTCTACAACTTCAGAAACACTGAGTCGTCATTTCAATTTCAGCAAAGAGAACTTAACACGTATATGATATGCGGTACCATGGCCGCAACGGTCTTTTTAATGATATGCGGCAATACATTAACAAACATAATTTATTACCAGTATTGTATAAATTATCGTTATCAACTTGGGTTCATAATATGCATTTGTCCCCCCATTAATATACATTGCCACGGACTGTATTATGCGTTAGCCTACGTGTTTAGTTTGCGTGTGTTTAAACAGACACACGTGCTCCAAGCATCACCCGAATTCATTCATTCTTTTAAACACTCGTGGTAAAACTGTTTCCTCACGATCAAATACTCATCAATCCTAAGTTATAGGTAGTTCACGTTGTCTGTACCAAGAAAATATGTGATTGATTTAAAAGTACAACTTATTAAAGCTGTATCAACTGTTCCTTCCTAAATAATTTAACTAACGTCATCATTAACCCTTAAACGAGATTTTGTTTTTGAATGTTCAGATATACTTTCCTCGAGTTTATTATTGTTATTGTTATTATTATTATTTTAACGCATGGCATAGCCTACTACAGTAGGCTAGAACCACTACATTCATGCAGCCTCTGTGTAACATTTTTTTTCACAATCCACATGCTATTTCTATGCCGTTTCACACATATGAACAATGACATCATAATATTTAAATTAGGCACTTAAACCAGGATTTTTTCGGTCTGTGGCACAATTGCAAAATCGATCTGTTAGATAGCACCATGTATCATTTGCGCTGGAACACGCCTCTGCTTTTTGCCGACACGCCTCTCAGGGCGCAAGTGTAGTTTGCTGCGGGGGAAAATCAGCTTTTCGCCGGGTGCAAACTAGCAACGATACATACGTCGTTGTAGAAAGTTATTGCGCTGGGTGCAAGATAGGGCCCTTAGTGTTGTCTTATCTATTGTTTACTTTTAGTGTCATCTTATCTTTTGTGCACGTGCACTTTATCTGTTCACCGTAGGATAGTGAGAAACGGTTTCTCGATTGCTTTGTATGTCTACATGTGAATTAATTGACATTAAAGCTGACTCTCACTTTGAAACTATTGTAATTTCTGTTTTTGATAAGTTAAAAAAGCTTCTGTCAAAACCGTTTGATCAATGGTGGCTCAGCCAACTAGTACATTTCTCAGTGGATATCAGTCTGGCCCTGGCTGGAAGGAAAGTGATTTCCAAATATGGTACATGATTTAAAAAACATGAAGCTAAAACATTTTAATCTGAGAAAAACCTTCAATGCAGATTTCAGTTCATCTTTAAACATCGTGAATCAACCTACATTTGATAAAAACTGCTCTGTCTAGTAGTTGAAAAAGCTGGACAAGTCATTGATGTGCCTTCCTATTATCAGGCTCTATTAAATCAGATACTGTGTCCTAAAATAAAACTTTCCCAGGGCGCTCATTGATCAGAGAGAAACAGGATGTGAGCATTTTTTGACGAACTAGGAAGAGCGGGCAGTCTAAACCCCCAGCCAACAGAAGCCCGGCGTGTGAGGTGTGGTGTAGGCAGGGCGAGGTGTGGAGGAGGACCAGCCTACCTTGCGTCTCTCGTCGTCTGGGTAGGTCCAGTAGGAGATGCAGTACCCTGACAGGACGCACCACCTGCGGTGCCACGAGCCAAAACCACTCACATCCTCAAACATGGTCTGGAGGGGGGAGACACAAACACAGGATGACTCCGCTACCACTTCAGAGGGAATGCCAACACACATTTTATAATTTAACACTTCAGGTTAAAATAATTAGGCACACTATAATGTCATCTTAGTCAGACTGGCTTGTCTAACCCTTTCAAAACACACAACGACACACTCCTGTGCCGTGTTCCAATCCATACTATCCGTACTTACTAGCCTTAGTTTCAGTACGTAGGGCGTTCCAATTCAGATGGGGCGAAAATAAGTGTACTGAAAGGACCCGGATGTGTACTCAAAGCCATCTTAGCTACGTAGCGGAAGAGGGCGGAGCCCGGCTAAGCCAAATTCTGCGCATTTTCCACATAGCCTGCATTAATAGTCATTTTGTAGTTTTTATAGCTTTTGTAGCTTTTTTTAGCTGCTAGGCGTAAAGCAGGATGTTTATTGCAGAGGAGTAGCAGCGGCGGAAGACGTGATCGTAATTTCCGGTTAGTGCACCACGGAGTATTCGATTTGGAACAACACTAACATCTGAAAATTAGCGCACTTAGTGAGTGCGGATAGAGTACTACGTTTAAGTGTGCTCATGGAAGTATGGCTATTGGAACACAGCACTGGTCTGATAGTTTGTAAAGCACCTGCCCTGAATCACTTCTGGAGGAAATCAAATAATCACTCTGATGGAAACATTTACAATTTCCCTCAGAGCATTCGCTGCTTCATTTCACATTGCACCAGAGCTGGTGCAGGGACTGAACCCTGCAGTCAGTAAAAGCACTTCCCTTTCATCTTCAAATCAAACTGAACATGTGATTTCCTGACGATCTTGCACTCACCAGGAAGCCCCTCTCCTCCACCTTGCTGGAGCCCACCTGGCACTGCATCTTCAGGTGGATGTGACCCTCCAGAGGGCACAGGAACGGCACCTAGAGAGCACGGCCACAGGTTAGTGAGGAGCCCCTTAGCGTCTGCTCCACCTGACCCCTGGGGGCCTGCAGCAGGGAGCTACAGCAGGGCTACAAAGAGCTGTACGCTCTTAACAACATATACAGTGCAACCGCAATGCCCCAAGTCCTGAATTTGCCGTTGAAAAAATACTTCCAATCCTTTGGGAGCATGCATACACGTTGATCCACCGTGAATACAGGGTCTACTGGCCAAGATGCAGGTCAATGTTTCAAGACATGCAAACACCATGTGCAGAAAGGGGTTAAAGAAAATGGGTAATCCTGATGAACAGCATTGCAAGTCTGTTTCTATTTAGTACGTTTTCAGAAGGCCAAATTAGGGTAGCAACAAAGACTTGGTTTCCACAGCCACAGACAGACTGGCAGGCTGATCGGGATTTTAATGTTAGCGTCAAGACTGATTCAGTTCATCTGGTGGTGATGTTGATTGCTCCACACTTTCCCCAAAACAAATCTGAACATAAATAAAATGAAGAAAACAAATCTGTCCGTGAGACAAGAAATAACCTTTTTATGAAACATGTCACTGAGAAGTTCCCTTTCCCTTCCTTCATATTTGACCTATAAAAAGGGAGAGACGGTTTAAGAGTGAGTGAGCGCCTAAGGGATCACACATCGTCAGGGACAACCAAAGACGGTGGTGGGCCTGTGAGCACATGAGGAACCTGTAACCAGAAGAACTAGCAGCACCTAATGCCGCGTTTCCACTGCAGGGTGCGGAACGGATCGGATCGCAAAGGTGCGGTAGGGATGGGGCAGTATAGCCCAGCTCAGTTCCGAGGTCGCGTTTCCACTGCCGACAGTACCCTTTGTGGTAGGCCGGATGTCGATCGCTGCGGCAGCTACGTAAACATCGTAAACAACGTCTTCCTCCCCAAGAATGCAGACGAACGTCTCCACCTCCTTGTTCGCCCAAGCAAGCGTATTACGCGACATGTTAATTGTAAAGAATAATACCTCAAGGCTACTGTTTGTTTGTTTTTATCCACGCGTCACCCGGAAGTTATGATTCTGTCGACCAATCAACGGAGGGGGTGTACTGTGTAGCTAGAATTTCCCGGGACCCTTTCAGGCGTCTCGTCTCCAGTACCCCAACGGAGGAGTCCTGAAAACGAGGCCAAAACGGGTACGGCTAAGTCCGGGTCACGCCCACTTTTGGCGGTGGAAACGCGACCCGATCCGCACCTTTGCGATCCGATCCGTTCCGCACCCTGCAGTGGAAACGCGCCATAAGCTAATGGGGGCTCCGGTTGCCACTGTCTGCAGCCCAGGGCTGTCATACAGAGAAGAACGAGTTGCTCTTTCAAAAAGGCCTGCAGAACTGTGTGACTCCTCGACAAATGTTCTCCAGCTTTACACTTTGTTTGGCACCTAGTCACAGCAAAATAATATCACTTCTTTGTTAAATAAGACCAAGTTCTTGAAATGTCCTTCTTTGCTTCTACATGAAACATCTTTTTTAATTCAAACAAGTCCATCATAACCAAACCTTTTTCCAATGAGAGGGATTCAATCCTTAGTCTTTGTTTGGGATAAAAGGATAAAGGGACTAAAGAAACAGTCTTGCTAGGGGGACAACAAAAGAGAAACATTATATGTCAGGTCGGTACCTTCTCCAGGGGAAACTTGTTCTTCCCGACGGAAGAAAGGGTCAGCTTGTGGGAGCCCACCAGGACGAAGCTGCTGGTGTGGACCGCATTGGGCCCCCCGGGGCTGGCCATCACTGCAGAGAGACGGGACGATTAGACACAAGGACACAGGCCCCTCAAGACCCAGCCAGAAGACAGAGACCCCTCAAGACCCAGCCAGACGACAGAGGCCCCTCAAGACCCAGCCAGACGACAGAGGCCCCTCAAGACCCAGCCAGACGACAGAGGCCCCTCAAGACCCAGCCAGACGACAGAGGCCCCTCAAGACCCAGCCAGACGACAGAGGCCCCTCAAGACCCAGCCAGACGACAGAGGCCTCTCAAGACCCAGCCAGACGACAGAGGCCCCTCAAGACCCAGCCAGACGACAGAGGCCCCTCAAGACCCAGCCAGACGACAGAGGCCCCTCAAGACCCAGCCAGACGACAGAGGCCTCTCAAGACCCAGCCAGACGACAGAGGCCCCTCAAGACCCAGCCAGACGACAGAGGCCCCTCAAGACCCAGCCAGACGACAGAGGCCCCTCAAGACCCAGCCCGACGGATTACATTTACATTTCATTTACATCTAGAGCGGGGGTCACTAACAGGCGGACCGGGTCCAGACCCAGACGCCGTCCTATACGGACCCGGACCTATGGTCAATAAATTATTCAAGTATTTTTTAATTTTGACGGGGCGCTTCTATTTTGACCGGCGCAGCGTTTCTAGACATTACGGTACTGGTTTAGTGAATCAGGAAATCCATTGACCAATTGCATTCGAGTTAAGCCATCCCACGTGATGCTACCCAGCCAATCGAATATGTGCATTCCCGGCAATGTGCATGTCACTATGAGACAAAGCACAACGGTCTGAACTGCGGTCACAGAAAATAAGCAGTCTCAGAGCCCAATATGAACAATCCAACGAATCGAACAGGGAAACCAACTCATAGTCTAACGTCTCCAAAACATGTACCTAAGAATGCACACCCCCTTATCATTAACCCCCTCAAAAGCAAACAACACTCACTATACTATTTTACGGCAGATTAAAAGTGTGCGAAACCGAATCCTCTATACTAGATACAGAGTAACAGAGTAAGAATGTTTTTTCTTGTAAACGTGTACATTTTAGACTAAGAGCCACCTGGTGAGTTAATAGCGCAACTGCATCTAGTGTTCCTATTCGTGCACTGTGGATTCCTCCAAGCTGGGGGTCTGAATACTGATGAATACTGATGATTGCAGTTACCAATGGTTGACAGGATTTGTGTGTCATCATTTTAAAAGAGAATAAAGAGGTCTTTTCACATGGGTGGTAGCCATGGGGCTAACAAGTACCGCTCCTTCCTACAACTTTTAACCCAAAACGCGTTCCCTATAGTCCTCTTTCCGTTCTGGGCAACCGTCGAAAAATGGCGGGCTCCGTGGACATAAAGGGCTCATTCTAAGGTCTTACTTTCATGGGATAATACTCTTCTAATCCATTTCTTCCAGGTCTGTTCACCTTGAGATCACTTAAGTCATAAACCATGTGAAAGCATTTCTTCTTTAGATTGCCTTAAGGACTCACCTGGAGCTTGGCTGCTCTTCTGCAAAGAAAAAATGAAGAATTCGTCAATAAATGTAAAAGCAGGTACCATTAAAAGTACTACAAATGCAATATTATAATGCTGACACAAAGTTTTTATATTTTGGTACTAAAATTTGCCAAACCATAATTGAAAAAAAGGCTTACTGTAATGGCAAGGAATCTCTTTGGTGTCATAGCCTAGAAAAGATGAAGAACCAAACACAGATTTCAATGCTATGCAATTCTACTCCATCATCCTGAACCCAATCTGATGTCTTTCAGCGCACTGGGATTATCAGCAGTTCACTACCAGTATCATCACCATTCACTAGTATGTATCCTCCCCCACCCATGGTGCACCCCCACCAGGTGAGAGGTGGTACTGAAACTGATCCTTACCGACATACACAAATCATGGCCGTCAAGAACCTGTCTCCAGATTACCTGAATACACACACACCCCAGTTACACACACACACACACACACACACACACACACACACACACACACACACACACACACACACACACACACACACACACACACACACACACACACACACACACACACACACACACACACACACCTCAACAGCAGTAATTCATAATTCACCTTAGACTTGCTGGTCTTCTTCTTCTTGTCATTGGCTGCCTCCCGCTTCATCACCTAAACATCAAACCACCGTTATACCAAAAGATATATCTAAAGATGTTCAAAACCAATGAATAATGAATAAGCCACTCACCAGACAGTAGACTTGGATATCCACCTCAAAGTCATTGGAAACATCAGACCTACAAATGAAGGGAGACATGTTGAGCAGCTGAATACATACTACAAAATGGACTGACACCACGTCTCTAGCCCACTGTTTAATTTCTCCTCAAGTCTTAATTATTCCTGTATGCGAGCGGCGGAGAATATGATCTCTAAATTATTATGGACAGTAGACTAAACGCTATAAGACTAGCGAAAACAAGCGGCGTCTCTTCGGAACTGTCATTTTCTTAATGAGCCGTGGTAATGTTTAAAATGAGCTCCTAACGTTGCCCTCTTCCGATTGGCCCCTGGTGAATCGCGCAGGGTCTCAAGGTGGTCCCCGCCATCTCAGACCATTGTGGGCGTTTGAGCCCACTCTCTACACACAGTCAACTTGCAGTTAAAAGCATACCTCGTGTTTCAATTCAAACACAGGTCGTACCGCGGTTAGAGCCGCTGCCTCACACTCCGAAAGAGTGTGTGTGTGCGAGTCGGAGGCAGAACGGGAGAGAGAGAGAGAGCAGAGTAACAAAATAGCAGGCGGCTGGCGCGGCTCGTAATGGCTGTTATTTCAAATGGCACATTTTAATCTGATCGGTTAACCGGTTTCAGACGGTTAATGAGGCTCGGTGGTCGGTCAAGAATATTTTACATCTTCGCCATCCCTAACCGCAACAAATACTAAAAGCAGCTTTAGGGCTTTAGTTGTTCTATATAATAAACTATCAATCACAAAGGATTCCTTTACTTGATCATTGTTAGATAACAAGTAGTGTATTTATGAAAGGAACTATAATGGAGCCAATATTACAATTTTGACAATCAGAAGTCTGAATTGATTGTCTTGATGCACTATGGTCCAGGGTGATGGACTCACATGGTGAACTTGGTTTTGAAGGAGAGTGCGTCCCCGCTGAGCCCGCTGCGGGTGCTGGCCAGGGGCGTGGCCACCATGTTCTCGGCCCCCGCTCTGATCAGGATGAAGAAGAAGTGACTGGAAGACTCTGAGAGAGACAGAGACAGAGAGAGAGTTAGCGGGCCGTTTAACCTCAGGTGCCCGGGTGCTGCAGCTTGAACTGGTTGTTCTTTGAGTAATGAAAGCTGCCAATAGGCTCAAGCCCAGTGACCTGGTGGCTTGTCTGAACAGAGAGAACATCCAAGCTTGTTTACTTGATTCTAATTCAAACATTCAATACCGTCTTCATGTAACAAGAAGACAAATAAATGCACCTGGCTTGTTAGCGGCAGCGCAAACAAAGTCTGCCTTGAGGGGCAGCCGGAGCTCCTGCAGGGTGATGGAGCCCTTGGAGGCAGGGACCCCCGTGTTCAGGGGGGCCCTGGAGGGCCCGGCAGCCCCCCTCTTCTGGCCCGACGGGCCCTCCCCCTTCAGACGCTCCAGCTCGGCCTTCAGCGCCAACCTCTTCTCAGCTGGGTTACAGGGGCAGAACGGGAGGGGATGACATGTCTACAGACACACACCAACAAACACGTTGAGCACAAATGTGAACCAATGGAGCGCTGGGCGGGGGGACTCACTGGCTACCAGCAGCAGCCGCTGGGCCTCAGCCTCCACCGGGGAGCCCTTGCCGTGCTCCTCGTCGGTGCAGCAGTTGAGCGCCTGGCTGGCCTGGTGGATCACCGTCTGCTGCATGTTCATGTCGCTGGTCAGGGCCTACAGGGGGCGACGAGGAGCAGCATTAGCAACTCAATCTGGACTAGAGGCTTCTTCAGACATGAGGCACACACACACACGACTTTGTGAAAGGACTCGTCACAGGGAGAACTTATTGGTGGTGCCCACGTTTGTGCTTGCCGTGAGCCAATTACCTGCCCAAAATCAACACCTCATGATTGGTCGTAACAAACACGGACGAAAGAAAAGCAAAACCAGATGTGTTTGTCTGCCATCAGAGCTGAGGTATGACCCTGAAGTCTGACCTGAGGGCCTGTAACGTAATTCACACATTCATACCAAGGCCACATATGCCCTTACCAATTAAAGAGTCTTCTTTAGCACGCTAAGGAGGGATCCGGAGCCTAGGGAGGCGTCCAGCTCATAAAGGAGACCATTCATCATGTGTCAATTCTAGAGATACAAGCGGTCAAGATGTTCGAGAGACCCAGACGCTCAAGGCCACAAGAACAAGTGTAATTCCCTCACATAGCCACAAACAAAGTTGCAATGCCAACATATAGCCACAAGGGGTCAACACCATACCACAAAGCAAGTTGCAATGCCAACACATAGCCACAAGGGAGCAGCATAGAGACACATACAACATCCAGAGAGGCGGGAGTTCAGCACCATGCTTAGCCAATCAGAGCACATAACTATGTCCACGCCTGCCCAGTATTAAAGTTACAACCCATAGCCCAGGGGCCGGTTGCACCAACTGGGCGTAACTAAGCCTGGTCGTAACTGCTAAGTAGGTCTTAGTTACGACCTGGCGTTAGAATGGAACTAACGGTTGCACCAACGGGACTTACGCTAACTACGCCCGGTCTTAACCATGCGCGGCCATGTGGATGTTCCATGGTATGCGCATATCACCGCGTTGCTAGGATACCTCGTGACAACAGCTGTTTACTATTTTACTTGACATGCTGTTGGACACCGAAATAAATAAATCATTCGTTCACTCATTGTCATTCATCAATTGTGTTAATGCCTAACAATAAAACACTGCAAACGAATATAATTAAAATATGTATTTGTAATGTCTGGTTTACGACGAGCAGGCATTTAGACGGGAATGGTTCTGTAGGAGAGATTTGTTTAATGTGTCGGCCTATATAAAACATATAAACATAGTTAAAACAACATTCACAACTGATTATAAGTTGAGAACGGACTAATCGGCCAGCGATATCTTCCCGACAGGCAGTCGATCTGTGAACACTGATCATATCGCCGGCTGTGCTTTGAAATGCAGTTTAGCGAAGCGTTGCAAGGATGGTGGTAAAGCGGCATTGGATTGGATGTAATTGCTATAGAAACAGCCTGGAATTTCAACTCTACGCCTGCCCCTGACCAGGCGTAGGATTTACGCCTGGTCTTAGTGAAAAGAACGCTAAGCCCAGTTGGTGCAACCGGCGTAACGGTTAGGTTGGACTTAGAACGCCAAGTTACGACCAGGCGTAGTTACGACCAGGCTTACGCCCAGTTGGTGCAACCGGCCCCAGGGGGTTAGAACGCTCCAGGTAAAGCATCCTTTGGAATAACCTACTAAGTGTATCTCCACATGAGCACGTACAATTCCCCTCCTTTTGCTTCATGTATGCTAGTCCAAACCTTTGCTAAATAAAGTGAGTTAAAGCGATCCTGACTTGGCAGACTTTTTCCAAAAGAACACGGCAGGCCCCAGACCCACGCGACCCCTCACCTTCAGCCTCCTGACCTTAGGGCCCCAGACCCACGCGACCCCTCACCTTCAGCCTCTGCTTGAGGCCCGCCTCCTGACCTGAGAGCCCCAGACCCACGCGACCCCTCACCTTCAGCCTCTGCTTGAGGCCCGCCTCCTGACCTGAGAGCCCCAGACCCACGCGACCCCTCACCTTCAGCCTCTGCTTGAGGCCCGCCTCCTGACCTGAGAGCCCCAGACCCACGCGACCCCTCACCTTCAGCCTCTGCTTGAGGCCCGCCTCCTGGCCGGCGGCCCTGGGCCCGGCAGCCGCGGTCCGCAGGGACACGTCCTCGTTCCTGACGATCACCTGCTTGACGTGGGGCCGCTCCGTCTCCTTCACCCGGATGGAGCGGTACGCGTCCACGCTGGGGAGAGAGGAGGGACACCGGCGTCATCCCACGGGCCACCGGCTCACCACGCTGGGTGGAGCAGCTCCTTTTTCAACTTCACGTGATTTTGCTACTTGATGTATGCATCACGCTTCCTCAATTGACCTTTACCATCCCAGAAACCATTCCCCCACCCCCCATAAGGTGCAAGGACGTACATTTCAAATTTCAATCCGCTACATACACATAAGCAGCTTAACCTTCTCGTTTAGACACGTTACTAAGGCCCAATCGCATTTCTACCCCTAGGGGTAAGGGGTAGAAATGGGATTGGGCCTAAGACTCAGAATCCTGTGTGCTGGAGGGGCCCCCCACCTGTAGAGCAGCTTGTGGCCCTCGTCGTCTGTGGACTGGCCCCGTGACACTCGGGCCCTCTGGAACTTGCTGGGCGTGGGGCTGCTGCTGCTGGAGGCGTCGCTCTTCTCCAGGAAGGAGCCGGCCGGCGTGGACGTCTGAGGTGCAGAAGAAGAAGATGACCAACGGAGGCATGTTGGGTCGTACTCAAGCTTTGCATTGCTCCTCGATGGTGCCATTGTATATCATACATCTGCCCAGCTTGGCTCACTGTGCATGGAAGGAGGGATATCCTTTGAAAGCGTTCTCCCATTGAATAAGAGGTGTTTTGCTTTACTTTTTTACACCTTAGAGGGTGTTGTATAATGTTGCATATGAAGACTTTGGAGACTGTAGAGGCCCCGATAAGCTAACAAAATATCTAAATTAGCATGTTCCGAATGATTCCAACACCCCAATACAGTGCATCCCGGCCCAAACCACGGGAACGATCACCTCACGTCTGACCACGACTCGCATCAAACGAGCGGCCCACAAGCATGTCTGTGGGTCTGACACCTGGACCCCCATGTGGCTTCGGTGCCAAGGCCTTGGTTATGATGCGTCATAGACAAATGTAAGGAACCCTTCTTTGCATAGACCCCTCTAGCGTACCATCAGCTCCCTCCTGTCAGGACTGCGGATCACAGACGCCACCGTCTCGGCCAGCGGCGTGAGGAGGGACATGGAGGAGATATTCAGTGGATCTTCCTCCTCGTCCCCCTCCTCCCCGGTGCTGCTGGATGTGTCGTCGCTCTGCTCCAGAACCCCCTCAAACAGCTCGTTGATCACCGCAGAGTTGATGGAGCCAGAGTCCACGTTCGTCTCCACCTCCTCCTCCTCACTCTTCTCCTGCTCCATCCGGGGCTGGGGGTCAGCCAGTGGGGCGGGCCACTCCTCCCTCCTCATCGGGCTTGAGGTGGAGACGGGCGGGGAGAGCCCGGGACCTGCTGTAGACAGACCCCGTTACAATGCTACTCAAGAGAATAAGAAGTAAAGGTTTGAAAACAAAAAGAACTCTATAGGACAATTATAAGCACATAGCGATGTGCCAAACAATGTATGCAAGTAGAATATGTCTATGTATATATTTACACCTTGTTTACATTACTATGTGCACAAAGTGGCTCATGAAGAACGCTGACATATCGCACACGATGGGTCAAAGAAAGTGGGGCTGGGGAACATGCACACCACACACAGAGTATTTTTTCATCAAGTTTCTTATTCGTCATAAGTTACAAACTGTGGACTTGCAATGCACACATGATTCAAATCCTGATGGTCCTACCTGCAGAGGTCAGGCTGGAGAGGGTGCTGGACTCAGCTCCTCCCTGAGACGTGGCGCTCACACACTCGGAGGGCTGTTGTGCGGGTGTCTGTAAAGCAAACGCACGAGGTCATGAGGATCCCGATGATTCCTTCAGCATTGTCTCGTGGAGCAGCACGGGCTCCTCCCCTCACCTTGGTCTCCCTGTTCCTCTGGCCGTCGGACGCCTCCTCCTTGTTCTTCCACAGGTTGCCCGCCTTCTGGAAGCGACTGCGGATTTGAGCAAGCTCCGTTTCCCGTTCCTGTCGTAAACAAAGGGGGGTCAGAAAAGATCTACAACACCCGGCTGAAATATCATACATCACATACATACACATCAAATATTTTTGATACAAAATGACACAGATTACAAAATCCATCCATGAGCCGGTGGTTGAGATAGGACGATATAGTATAATAAAAGGAGGGCATTAAGAAAGGGTGTTCACCAGCTTCTGTCTCTGCGTCAGCTCTGAGGTGGTGGTGCTGGCAGCCTGCGCTGCGCGGAGCTTATCCTGGACCAGCCGTGTGTTGGGGGTCACACTGAGGTTCTTGGCCGGGGTGCCCCCCGTCCCTGTGGGGGTGCCCTGATGAGCGCGCTCCTGGCACTTCTCTCCAAAGCGCTCAAGGAAGGACTTCGCCCCTGACAGGTCAACAACATGCAGGAGGTCTCGCAATAAGTAGACCGTTCCATCAACACAAAATAAACAAAGTCGACAGCTGGGGATCACTGCTGCTCAAAACCCCTCAGACGTTTCTCTATTGGATTTACTAATTGTATAATAATTATTGTTTTGATCTTACCCGGGGTCCCGGAGGAGGCCTTCTGGTGCTGAGGGGTAGTGGAGGCCTGAGCAGCCACACAGACCCGCTCTCTGGAGGGGATGGAAGGGTCCGTTCTGGCAGGCTTGGCGGGGAGGTCCAACTTACTGGGGCTGGCGTTCGGCGCGTTAGAGTCCAGACGCCTGGACGGGCCCTGATTCTTTAGGGGACTGGGAGACATGGGGGCCTTGTTCAGAGCCTTCTGGGGGCTGGGGGCCGGAGAGGACTGAGACACTGCAGGGGTCTGCTTCAGGACGTCAGACTTCAGGGGGCTGGCCGGGGCCCCTCTGCTGGACCTGACTGGTGATGGGCCCATCTGGACGGGGTCACAGGTACAGGGAGTTAGAGGGTTGCTCCGACATTCATAAAGCAGTGGCGGGGGACAGAGCCATTTGATGGTCCGCCAAAGCATTATGCTGACCGGTAAATAGGAGCTAATGAGAAGGAGTCAAATATAGTCATCTTCAAGAATGGGAATCTTCAAGTGAAGTGGTTTGGAGTGCAATGTGGCCTCTTGGCCAGTGGATGGCAGTATGTTGTAGACCTACTACAAGCAAACCAAGCACTGATTATACTTCAGTCTCATGGATAAGAAGAACGTTCGGACTAAAGTTTAATGTAATTTCCACTAAGGACCCGACGGTTCTTCTTATCCATTCAACGGACTAGTCCGTCCCGTACTGCGGAGACGAAGGGCAGTGAGAAAAGCCAGTTGATCATAACCAATAACATTTACAAGGAGCATACATTAAAATGCACACATCGGTGAATTCACTAGACTCCATCTCCATTCAACTCTCTCCCAACAACGTTTAAATGAAAGGTTTTGCTGATGTTGCTCCTGTGGTATCTGCAGGTTTCAGCAAGTCAAATTTAAGACTTTTTAAGAGCTTTTTAATGAAATTTAAGGCCTAAAACACGCAATGGTGGGGGTTGGCAACAGACGCGAGCCAACTTTGGAAACGGACGTCTTCCAGCCAACTGTCCTTGAATTTGCACCTACCCATTGTCGCAGATTAGCTAGCCAGCACTCAGATAATCGTTTATATATATGCAGCTAGCAAGAAAGAAGCCTGTCTACATGTCCTTCCTGAAAAGCTCCTGCCCCGACAAATTTAAGACCTTGAGTTACAGTATTTAAGACCAGCATGACATTTGTAACGAATTTAAGACTTTTGAAGGCCTTCAATTTAGAAACCTGAATTTAAGACTTTTTAAGGATGCGCGGACACCCTTCCTGTGGTAGAAGACCTTTGGGTTGCATACCAAGGTCTCATCCGATGACAACCCACTATTGGATCATTCACTGTGCCTACCTGAGCAGAGCTGGGGAGGGGCCTTCCGCCGGACGGGGCCGCGCTCTGCTGGGGGGGCTTCCTGGACATGAAGGTGGAGGCGGGCTTGGCTGGTGGGGGGTCCTTGGCGACGGCGGGATGGCTCAGGTCGTCCTCCCAGGTGCCGATGGTGGCGGCCAGGTTGGCCAGGCGTCCCCTCCTCCCAACCGGGGCCCCTGAAGGAGCCGTGGCCGTGACCTGAGGGGCCACTTCTGGCTGTCTCTTGACGGGAGACAGGGGGACGTCGTCGGATGTGTCTGGAGTCAAGAAAAAAACAAAATGATGAATTCATAATAATATATAGCCCATTTCGTTGCCGAGACAATACCATGGTCCTGCTTATCAGTGCATTCAAATGATGAAACGGAGGATGCAAGTTAATACCAAATGGCCGAAACGACATTACGTTTCCTAATGAGGCCGTTGGCTTTGCCCCTCATCCCCTACGTTGTATTAATGCATCCTGGATAAGGTACAAAGTGGCCCCTAAAATAAGGTGCTCTCTCCAAAAAATAAAACTCCTTCATTAATCTGTGTGCAGCAATCGTTCAGGCTAGTGTTTTGTAGATCTAATGAAGACATGGAGACATGAGGTACCGTTATCCCAGTAGTTCCTCTGCGCCGCCAGCTTCTGCAGGCGCGACCTCATGCCGGCGGCCGTCAGACCAGGGGCCTCCTCGGGCCCCTCGCTGGCCGCCTGGCCCCTGGAGGGAGCGGGCTCCGCCTGGCCCCTGGAGGGAGCGGGCTCCGCCTGGCCCCTGGAGGGAGCGGGCTCCGCCTGGCCCCTGGAGGGAGCGGGCTCTGCCTGGCCCCTGGAGGGGGCGGGCTCCATCTGGCCCCTGGAGGGGGCGGGCTCCATCTGGCCCCTGGAGGGAGCAGGCTTCTCCACGCTCCTGGAGGGAGCGATCTCTGGCCCCGGGTCCGAAGCGATGACCATGGCCTCGGGTTGGGCCCGGCCGCCCCTCGCCGGCTCTGGGGGCGGCGGCTGGACAGGAGGCCGCACGGCACTGGACGGAGTGGGTCCGGCTCTCCTCTCCAGGGAGGCGGCAGAGCGGACGCTGGCGGGGCCCGCGGGGGGTTTCCTGTCTGTGGGGGGGTCCTGGGGAGCGGCTGGGGGCACCACCACTGGCTCCCGGTTCTCCGCCTCCTCTGCCCCGGCGGAGGGGGCCGGCTGGGGGTTCTCCTCAGAGCAGCGCCGCTTGGAGGGGGAGGGTTTGGAGGAGGGGTGCAGCGCTGTACGATGGGCGGGGGGGAGGAGGTCAGACCAGTCAGGACCTGCTGGACTGGTCTTGGTGGGGAGGGGACCACCATGCTTTGGTACCATGATGTATCATTTAAATTCATGCTCTTTCAAACCAACATCATACAAAACAGAGGCGATGTTGACTAAATGTGTTGTTGAAATAAAAGTAATTTAAAAAATACTAATAATCAAATAACGATTTACCGGTAGTATTCATCATATGGCAAAACCATATCATCATTACATTTTCAACCATCACAGAGATCCAATGCAAAATTTCAATCTGTCTAAAAGCACGATGCCCCTCTTCCTACCCTTTTCCATGATGGGCTCAGTCAACAGGCTATTGGTGTCAGCCAATGGCTCCCTGCTCCTCTTTGCCATGGGTCTGTTCGCGGCTGTGGGCCGCTCTGCCATCTTCTTCTGCAGGTTCTCGCGCCGGGCGCGTGTGCGCTCCAACAATTTCTGGTAAAACAAACAGGAAAGGTCATTGTAATGCGAATCGTGTACATGCAACTGCAGCCATACAGTTTAGAAGTAGCCATCATTTTGTAAAATGTTGATTTTTTTTCATCCATGTACGACTAAAGAGCAGATTGAATCTGACTTCCGGACCCGCAAGTCTCAAAGAAATAAAAGAGGAAGAAAGAAAACATGACTTTCACTAAAAGGTCTTAGTTCTACATTTATGGCTGTAAGCAACTGCCATTCAAACATAAAGCCGTCTTAGTGGAGACAAAACCAGTGCAAAATATGTGCATTCCTTTGGGTGAAATGGTAGCGTAATCGTTACCAAATGTAAATAAGCTTTGACAACATGACCCTACATAGGCACTGCCATGTAATCAATGTCTTTCTTTGAAAACCCGGCCCCTTGGCCTCACAGGGAACACGTCATGAGAGCTGATTTACAGCCCAGTAACTGTGCAAGACCAAACACATTCCTCTCATTCAACGGTCGTTTTCCACACCGCTTGGAAAAATTTGCAGATGTGTGAGTGTAAATGTCATTCCACAGGAATGAGCCACTCCTGCCTGGAGGCCCAGCCAAGAGGTTTGAACTCTCAAATCCTATTGGCTGGGACAAGGAATGGCAAGTCCTCTCAAATACAACCTGTAAATAGATTCATTCTCCACGTATGTAAATAATGCAGACATTTATGGGACCTCATGAACAAAAGACCCCACACTAGAAGGTATTCCATGGGGTGGTCGGCATGTTGTTAACCGGTGGAGGTCATGGTGCTTGAGAGGTCCAGGTTGGTTACCTCAACTTGAGGTGATAAGAGCATTATCGTCTGATGTGGTCGGTGGGGATCTTTTGAACCCACATGTAACCAATGTCACATCGAGTTGTGAGGATTAGCTATAAGGATCATGTTTCCGACGTTGAGGCCATAACCAAAGTTCACTTCATGACTCTTTGCTTTGCTAACTTATTGTACGTCATATGTTTCGTGCTCATGTCAGTTTACTGCCGCATAGTCGAATTGTGGCTGTCATCATTAAGGGTTAAAGGAAGACAACATGTGGCACATCTATATCTGATCGTCGGTTGGGAAACCTTTTTCAAAAGAGGAGAAGGATACAAACACATAATACAATCAAATAATATAAACCAATTAAATGACTTGTTTATATTTTAAGAACAGCCGGTCCTAAGAATCCCTACACCATGATGGTGTTGGGATGGTGATGAATAAAGGAACAACGGTATTGTATTGATTGCTGACGTCAAGGAGACCTCTCACTTTACGATAATATAATAATATAATACAAAAACAGTTGCTCACCTCGGTAAAGGGGTCCATCTCGGAGGAACGTTACACTTAATATCTATCCACTCTTTACTAATGTGTTCGGCTCGTCCACAAAGAACGGACCGCTGTTGAAGTAGACGCTCCTCAGCTCCTCTGCTCTCAAACGATACTTGGGTTCAAA
The DNA here is from genome assembly GCF_902167405.1 of Gadus morhua. Classification (NCBI taxonomy): domain Eukaryota; kingdom Metazoa; phylum Chordata; class Actinopteri; order Gadiformes; family Gadidae; genus Gadus; species Gadus morhua. The sequence continues at coordinate 18,945,800 of NC_044069.1, forward strand.
TTTGAATTTCAGCGGTGCACCCACTGCGCATGCTCCAACGGTTGAGGAAGCGCTCGCGAACCAATCACACAAAATGGGCGTGTCACAAGTGCTATCTGCGTGCGTGTGTATGCATGTGTGTGCGTGCGTGTGTGTGCGTTTGTGTGTGCGACCGCTTGTGCGTGTGCGTGTGCGTGTGTATTTCATATTTTATTTTAAAGCTTTGCATATTTGCTGGTAATATTTTTTTTCGAAATATGCGATTCTCAAATAGGGCTACTCAAAATAAGGCTTGAAACCCTTAATTAATTTAAAGTCTTCTAAAATAGCCATTACATTTGCAACAATAACATCAACACATTAAAAAATCAAGCACTTTCATTTTGTTAGCGTCTTCATTCATGTAAACAGACGTGGTCTCGCGATTAATATAAGATGCATGGGTCAGACATTAACGTCGCATTAAACTCCATCACCCATGAAGCCTTGCGCATTACGTAGCAAGAGACGGAGCCATGGGGACGAGCAAAAGCTGGGGGCGTCCAGTTGGTTCTGCATGCTTTTAGTCGCTGGTAGAAGAAAGGGGAACACGTTTGAAGTCGGCACTTGTGAATAAAGCATTATCTGTCAGCTTTACGGGACTTTTTAGATAAAGTAATAACTGCGTTCTTTGTTGGTCTTTTAGTTTGTTCCTCCTCGTCAACATCAGCTCTGCTGGTTCCACTGGGAGGAAACCAGGGATGCTGGGACCAATACGAGTAACAGGTGAGGACCCCACAGTGATCACTGTCTCTCTGGGGACTGTCAGCATGTTGTTGGTCTGCACATAGAAACGCAGATGTTCGGAGTTGGAAGGATATCGTGGTCATTCCGTTTCTATATACTGTTTTCAAATGTAAAATTCAAACCCCAAACTTAAAAGCGGAGCCATCACATGAACATACACACATGATGCAGCATGTTTTAACTATTCAATTTATCCAACCATAATATCTCATCATTGGTGGATGAACCAACATTGTACACCAGGGATGAAAAGACAGAATTAGACACTTCTTAACATCATTTACCAAACATATACAACGTTCCAAATTTGAATGTTCATAAAGCATCACTCGATCCAAAGAAAGACGGGTATTTAGGTTTGATTTCTGAATAGCAAAAGGTAGATCCAAACCCCTTTTATATGTAGACAGAAGGTGCTACCAGGTGGATCAGTCATACAACGTCTACTGCTCAATTAGATAGTAGGCCAGACAAAGCAGAATATTATATCATTTGTGATATTATTTTTACAATTTAATTAACGCAGTCTAAAGATGTTTCATCCAAAAAAACATCAGTTTATCCGATGTTTTTTTGGTATCCAGTGCTGTATACTGTGGTGGAGGGGGGGGGGGGGGGGGGGTCCTCAGTGCTCCTGTCTGACTCTCTGCATCAGTGCTCCTGTCTGACCCTCCTTGCAGTGCTCCTATCCGACCCTCTGCATCAGTGCTCCTGTCTGACCCTCCTTGCAGTGCTCCTATCCGACCCTCTGCATCAGTGCTCCTGTCTGACCCTCCTTGCAGTGCTCCTATCCGACCCTCTGCATCAGTGCTCCTGTCTGACCCAGTGCTGCTCTTTGTCTTGACGAGGCTCAAGGCTTCGGTTTCAAACTGGGCTCCTCCCAGCAGAACTCTCCCACGACGGACTCTGCTTGTGGTTGCAGTAGTGTCCGTCCACACAGAGACAGTAATTACCTCTGTGAGAGCGGCCCTGACGCTAAAGAGAAAGTCAGCCCGCATTAGCTCATGGCATACACACACATACACATATAGATAGTTATCTATATATACCCAGTGGGGTATGTCAGTGCTGATTCTACTCTTACTGAAAAGGAATGGAAGTAAATGCTGGAGTCTGAAACAGGGCACGGTGACAGCGATGTTAGTGATTATTTATTTTCACTTGGTCAGCACAAGAGATCCCTTTTAGATTCCCCCTCCTTAAGAGGATTAGTCTAATACAGAATCGGCCGTCTGCAGAGGAGTGACTCAGACCAGGGCGAGGGCGAGCCATGCCTCCTCCTCTAGACTGAAGCGTGGCTCTCTGTCCGTGTTCCCCGTGTCCCCAGAGCTGCTCCGCTGGCCCCAGAGAGACATGTCCAAGCAGAGTTTCCTGAAGCCCCGGCCAGAGGTGCTGAGCCCCAGCCAGGTGTACCTGGAGAAGCTCCACCCCTCCACCCCCAGCAGCGTGCTCCACCCCTCCACCCCCAGCAGCGTGCTCCAACCCTCCACCCCCAGCAGCGTGCTCCACCCCTCCACCCCCAGCAGCGTGCTCCACCCCTCCACCCCCAGCAGCGTGCTCCACCCCTCCACCCCCAGCAGCGTGCTCCACCCCTCCACCCCCAGCAGCGTGCTCCAGGAGCTGCTCACCAGCGGCAGCAGCAGCTACAACGTCCTGCTACAGGCGGAGGAGGCGGAGCTACGGGTGGTGGAGGAGCGTCTGGGTGGAGGAGGCGGGACCCCCAAGCGCTCCCCCTCTCGCCGCCGGAGGCTCAGGACCTCCGCCAAGTCGGCGTCCTCCGCGCCGCAGAGGAAGAAGCGTCCATCGGGCGCGCCGGCGCCGCTCGCCCCCCGCAGGCCCGCCACCGGAGCAGGGGACTGCGGGCTGCCCGGCGGCCCCCCCGCCGCCACCAAGCCCGCCCGCGGCGCCATCGCCGTGCGGGGCAGCACCATGGGCATGTCCCAACGGCCCGCGGCCCGCCCCAGGGAGAAGGCCCAGGCCCGGCCCGGCAGCACGCCGCCGCCGCCCCCCCAGCCCCGGACGGGCGCGGCCCTCAGGGTGGACAGCGGCAGGAAGCTCTGCATCCTGGCGGCCATCAAGCCGTCCAACGTGGAGAAGGAGAAGCTCAAGTTCTTCAAGTCGGACTTCACCTACAACCCCCAGTTTGAGTACAGCAACCCGGTGTCCCCGCTGGTGCTGGCCCGGCACAGCCAGGCCTCGGACCGCTTCCTGACCCAGGTACAGGACCGCCCCCCCGACTTACACCCTGCCCTTGCCAAACCCTCCTGAAACAAAGTGCACCTTTATGGAAGGGAGTTGCCGTTAGAAGCAGATAAACAGAGATGTTGATCGTATGCCGCAGGTCCAGAGGATGCGACCATTGATCACAAAGCAGCTAGACACATGGTGGCAGGGCGGTCTGCTGAGCTGACTGCTTTAAGATGGCTGAGCCAAGTCAGGCCCTGCACTGTGGCCAAAGCTGTGCCCCCCAGGCCGAACCTCATTACTGTGGAGGGCTCAGGGACGTAAATCTGTCAGTTTGCGCAGTTCATTCTCTTCAGTGTGGTAGTCTCTGACGATGCTGTAGTTAAAGAGCGTCTGCACAGTAGGCTGCAGTGGGGAGTTTGCCGCCATCTACAGGCTGAAGAGTGATCTGGTACTGAGGGATGAAGGAAATTAATTAATCGTTGTAATTTTCTCCATTAATAGACATAGAGCATTCAGACGGCTAACTGTACCCAGTTACATCAGCTCGTGTAAGGCTTGGAGGAACCACATTTATTTGTAAATTTTAGATTGATAATGATACACGACAGTAATAATTTGATATATTTGTATGACCATCATGCATAATTAATTTCCTATTTAAAAAGAGGATTCATTTCCACATGGCTGCTAGTGACCCATCCTACTTAAGGTCCTGTGGAACTAATACCCCCCCCCACACACACACATGCTGTAGGGGTGTTGTGTTGCGAGAGCGACTTGGGGTAACACAAGTCTCCAGACGGTGCAGGGAGGAAGTGTGCAGGATCTGTTGAGGGAGCCACACACACAAACAGGTTAACCAGTAAACTGATCCCACCCCACCTCTCCGCGCCAGAGGCAGATCAGGTTTGACACTTCAATTTTGAAGAACTTTGTTCCTACCCCACCCCCACCACACTTTTAAAAATGTATAAATAGCGCTGGAATATTTTTGGGGCGATAAAAAGCAGTAATTGAGATGAGGCGGAGATGTACGATAATGTGCATTGGGACAGCTGCTGTTGTGTGCCGCTCTCGCCTTTTCTTAATTATAAGGTTGACTTGAATTACCAGTCCTCTATTATGGGATCTAGGCTACTGAGACCAGACGGAGCACTCCTGAACAATGAACAGCAGTTGATCAAGCTGCCCTCCACTTCACATTAAGGTCCCTCTAATGAACAGCAGTTGATTAATCTACCACTTTACATTAAGTTTCCTCTAATCAAACAGCGGTGGATCAAACTAGCCTCCACTTTACATCAGAGTTCCTCTAATGAAATAAAACCAATAATAATGCCAGCTACCTACAATTAATGATCAATAGCCTTGATTCCTTTATAATCCACCATATAAAAGATTAACTTTTAAAATGCAGCAAACCATCTGTCCAGGATCAAGGTACAGTTAGAATTGAGCAAATATTTACTGAATTACTTGGTAAACTTTGCCTTATTTATTTTTTTTTAGTTTAGTATGCTGCCTTTGCCCTGGAAATAACTGGTATTGAAAGACACCAATGTTTGTCCTACGATGAGAAGGGTCTGTTCTCCTTAGTGTAGGCCTCCCTTAATTGGATGCCCCTGCTGTCACTGAGTTCAGGCCTCCTTTAACTCGAGGACCCCTGCTGTTCACTGAGTTCAGCCCTCCTTTAACTCTAGGATCCCTGCTGTTCACTGAGTTCAGGCCTCCTTTAACTCTAGGATCCCTGCTGTTCACTGAGTTCAGGCCTCCTTTAACTCGAGGTCCCCTGCTGTTCACTGAGGTCAGCCCTTCTTTAACACGAGGTCCCCTGCTGTTCACTGAGTTCAGCCCTCCTCTAACCTGAGGTCCTGCTGTTCACTGAGTTCAGGCCTCCTCTAACCTGAGGTCCTGCTGTTCACTGAGTTCAGGCCTCCTCTAACCTGAGGTCCTGCTGTTCACTGAGTTCAGGCCTCCTCTAACCTGAGGTCCTGCTGTTCACTGAGTTCAGGCCTCCTCTAACCTGAGGACCTTGTGTTCCCTCCTTCCCAGGCGGTCCGCATCCTGGAGCTGGCCCTGAACAAGTACGGCAGCTATGAGAACTTTGAGCAGGCCACCGGCGGGAGCCTGCTGAGCCGGGGCCGCATCGGGGCCAACGTGAGGAGGTACCTGGAGAAGGAGGGCTGCGTGGGCCAGGTGAGGCCTTCAAGACGCTGTGGTTGAGGTCCTTAAAGCTGCGTGGGCCAGGTGAGGCCTTCAGGACGCTGTGGTTGAGGTCCTTAAAGCTGCGTGGGCCAGGTGAGGCCTTCAGGACGCTGTGGTTGAGGTCCTTAAAGCTGCGTGGGCCAGGTGAGGCCTTCAGGACGCTGTGGTTGAGGTCCTTAAAGCTGCGTGGGCCAGGTGAGGCCTTCAGGACGCTGTGGTTGAGGTCCTTAAAGCTGCGTGGGCCAGGTGAGGCCTCAGACGCTGTGGTTGAGGTCCTTAAAGCTGCGTGGGCCAGGTGAGGCCTTCAGACGCTGTGGTTGAGGTCCTTAAAGCTGCGTGGGCCAGGTGAGGCCTTCAGACGCTGTGGTTGAGGTCCTTAAAGCTGCGTGGGCCAGGTGAGGCCTTCAGACGCTGTGGTTGAGGTCCTTAAAGCTGCGTGGGCCAAGTGAGGCCTTCAGCAGGACGCTTTGGTTGAGGTCCTTAAAGCTACGCTAGCTCCCTTCATACAGGGCTGGAAAGAGAAGACGGCAAGATTTGAAAACAGCCCAGAAAACAGCCCAGAACCAAACCCACCTCCTGCCCCTTCCTCTTCTATGTTCCTCTGTTACCCCCCTGTGGTGGAGCTGTGATGATGCATGGTTGGCGAGACATGAAGGATTCCCCAAACCAATCATAATCCTGTCATTTTGGTTGGGTCACACAGAGGAAGACACGGTGAACTGGATCAGACATTCTCTCAGCGCATTTCACAGACTGACAGCTGGTTATGCCGGCTCAGGAATCAAACTAATTATACTCAACTTAAAGCTGGTCTTGAGGCTTACCTACAGCACCTTTTAATTAGCCCAACATGGGAAATGTTTTGAGCATTGAGAATATGGAGAACCTTTCATTTAGAACAGTAGCGATGGCAATGTGTTCCTTTCCCTGAGGTTTCTGCCCCTGACTGACTTCATCCGTCACTGAAGTGCTACAGTACTATAAAACGTACTCCCTGACACGGGACCTGAGTTCAGCCAAAAGAGAAAGCGGTAGTAGTCCCTGGGCATAGAACTGTTCTCTTATGTAACCCTTATATCTGGACCATTACATCAGTGTTGGTAACGTTTCACTGAACATCTTACAGCACACTGGCTCTCTGTGCCTTGTGCAACACAAGATTACACCCACACACACCCTTGCAAACATACACACAAACACAAATGTGCAATTACACGCACACACACGATTACACACGCGCACACACACACACAGAGACACACACAATTACACAGCTTGGGGTGAGTGTGTGTCTCACTGTATTGCATTAACAGCAGATGCCTCACCTTTCTGACATGGATTCCCTTTCCTCTGCCTATTTTAGTCTCCTATAATTTCATTTCAGTGGGCAGCCTTTTGGTTTCATCATGTGTAATGAACGTCCTAAATGCTGACGCATGAAAATAAACAATACGCACAAAAAATAATAGGGTATGGTAATGTTAATACTGGGTATTATAAAAATAAGATGCGCACACTTCCGACTCCTGAACTCCTGTGGTGAAAGTGACCCTCAGGCTGGATGCAGCTGGCTGTGCGTGCTGACCGTGGTTCTGATTGGTCCAGATCGTGGTCCACGTGACGGAGGACCTCCTCTCCAGAGCCTCCATGACGGTGGTGAGCGGCCGGCCCACCCTGACCATCAACCTCTGCACCGCCCGCGAGCACTGGCTGGAGGGCATGCTGCGCCACGAGATCGGTAGGTGTGTGTGTGTGTGTGTGTGTGTGTGTGTGTGTGTGTGTGTGTGTGTGTGTGTGTGTGTGTGTGTGTGTGTGTGTGTGTGTGTGTGCTACTACATCCTGTGTCCCCCCCCCCAGGCACCCACTACCTGCGCAGCCTGAACAACAGCCAGCAGCCGTGGAGCGGCAGCGCGGGCCGGCGGCGGCACGGCCTGAGGCCCCCCAACCCCACGGAGGAGGGGCTGGCCAGCCTGCACAGCGTGCTGCTGCGCCGGGACCCCACGCTGTGGCGCGCGGCGCTGCTGTACGTCACGGTGCAGCGTGCCGCGCGCGCCTCCTTCGCCCAGCTCTTCAGCGACCTGGCCCGCTTCCTTAGGGACCCCCACACGCGCTGGGACTACTGCGTCCGCGCCAAGAGGGGCCAGACCGACACGGCGCAGCCAGGTGGGCACGCAGTCAGTCAGTCAGTCAGTCAGTCAGTCAGTCAGTCAGTCAGTCACTCACTCACTCACTCACTCACTCAGTCAGTCAGTCAGTCACTCACTCACTCAGTCACTCACTCACTCAGTCACTCACTCAGTCACTCAGTCACTCAGTCACGCACTCAGTCACTCAGTCACTCACTCAGTCACTCACTCACTCACTCAGTCACTCACTCACTCACTCACTCAGTCAGTCAGTCACTCACTCAGTCACTCACTCACTCAGTCACTCACTCAGTCACTCACGCACTCAGTCACTCAGTCAGTCAGTCACTCACTCAGTCACTCACTCACTCAGTCACTCACTCAGTCACTCACGCACTCAGTCACTCAGTCACTCAGCCATTCAGTCACTCACTCAGTCACGCACTCACTCAGTCACGCACTCACTCAGTCACACAGTCACACAGTCACACAGTCCCTCACTCACTCACTCACTCACTCACTCAGTCACTCAGTCACGCACTCACTCAGTCACTCAGTCACGCACTCACTCAGTCACTCAGTCACACACTCACTCACTCACGCACTCACTCACGCACTCACTCAGTCAGTCACTCACTCAGTCAGTCAGTCAGTCACTCAGTCACTCACTCAGTCACTCACTCACTCAGTCACTCACTGACTAACACAAATGTTCCTGGAGCGCTATATGGGTGATACTAGAAACGATTGGCTAATAAACCATAAGCATGATGATGTTCAGTACCTCTCTGAAGATAACTAATAAGGGGTACAGCCTTTTTAATAAAAAGATGGAAACACTATATATATTTACACAATGAGAAGAAGAAATAATACTAAAAAGGGCATCTTATTTGTTTACTATTTTGGTGTGTCTTGGTCATCTTCCATCCTTATAGTGGGACATAATAGAAGAAATCCCATGATGCATTATGCTCCACTTTAAAGTAGAATGAACTATGATTCTGATTGAGATTGATGCAGAAGACGAGGGAGGCGTTAGATGTTTTGTCAGCCCATCCGTCAGTGTGAGCCGTGTGTCCAAGGTTTTTGGGGGGAATCTCATGTATGATTTCTGTATTGTGTCGCAGGCTGCTTCAGCAAAGACCAGGTCTATCTGGAGGGCATCCTGAACATCCTCAGACACCGGGAGCAGATCGACTTCCCCATGCTGATGGCTCTCGGCAAGGTGAGCTCACCTCGTTCAATCTCAGAGAGAAAAGAAGTCCATCTCCATCTGTGGTTCAGACTGCTTAAAACTGCAGCATCTGTAGCATGAGCTACAATGATGGATGAGAGAACATGATCACTGTTAATCATGAAACATTGATCCATTTGTTAACACAGAGGGTCATAAAACATGATCTCATTCAGGGAGGCTGCATAAGGCTCATGAAGCCACTTCACAAGCCACAGAGCGGCCATTTTCCTGCTCCGTAAGGTTCCTAAACAGAGGTCCCCCTGGTTGTTTCATGGTGTATTGATAATATTATACTAGAGTACGGGTTTATGATGCAACCCAGTCTCACGGAAATACGTGACATTGTCACGTCACGTAATTTAATCTATTCATTCATGATCTGGGACACGTAATTTCATTTTTTTCGTGCCAAAAGCACAAATTTCAAACACATTCTAAAAAGAAGAGATGAAGCAGCTACCTTTTTTCCGTCGCGGTTTGCCTAAGGAGCAGCGCACCTGCATTAAATATATCGATGAATTGTCACAATTTCTCAGAATCAAAGGTGAAAGTAGTAACGGCTGGCCAAAAGCTGTCATATTGTTAGAAATGTGTGCTTTTCAGCAAGAAAAATTTGAAATTACGTGTCCCAGATCACGAATGAATAGATTAAATGACGTGACAGTGTCACGTATTTCCGTGAGACTGGGTTATATGATGAGTACGGCATTGTGGAAGCACCCTCCTTTCATTAATTGCTTTCATGTAGAGGGCCGGATGGTGTAGCTGTCTCTAGCGTGTTGCGCCTCCTGCAGTACGTGTGGCCCTGTGAGCCTCTCCTCAAGTAACAACGTAAACTCAGTGGAGAGGATGGTCGAAGGAGAAACAAACTCAGAGCGATTGACTCAAAGCTCCGTAGATAGACGACTGGGACTCATAAAGGAGACGGGCGGAGTGACGGCAACGAGGACTGATCCCTCAGAACCACCGGCGGTCTAATGTGACCGGCCCCCTGGGTGCTCCTCTGCCTCCCCAGGTGTCCTTCGAGGACGTGGAGCGGCTGCGCGCCTCGGGCCGGACGGAGAAGGTGCGTATCCCCCACTTCCTGCAGGACCGAGCCGCCTACGCCCAGCGGCTGGAGAAGATCATGGAGGTGAACCAGCTCAGTGACCCGGAGCTGCGCCTCATCGTCTGAGCCCCGGGAGCCCCCCCCCCCATTACAGCGCCGGGACCGCGTCAGACGGAACCTAGCATGTCCTGCCCCCGCCCGCTCTGATTGGCCCGCTGGACGCTAGACAGAGGCCCTGTATGTCCCACCACCGCCGGCTGTGATTGGCCAGCTGGACGAAGGCCCTGGGCCCCTGAACAGTCCTACTCAGGCCCAACTCGGGTTAATGCAACGTTGTCATGGAAACTGTTTTTTGGCCAGAAAAATACGCGGCAACATCTACCTCCTCCCAGAGTTCACCCTGATAAGAACCGTTTTAATGTGTGCACGCACGCACAAACGCACACACACAAACAAACACCTGCACGCTGGCACGCACGCACACACACGCACACATGAAGATAAGGGCATGTAGCTGCTAGATCCTTCTAGATGTTGACGGAAGTACTATAAATATAGGAAAGGAGTAGTCCTGCTGCTCCGATAAGAGTAACCCTTATATTTACCCTTATGCATTTACATACTTAAGACATTTTCTATGACAGGCGTTCACAAGGCCTCTTCAGAGGTTAAAGGTCATGTCAAACCCTTACCCTGCCTCACTACTTGCACTTTCTTACCTTTTTGACTTTTTTGACTTAAACTATGTAGCAGGAGTTTGTAGTTTAGGTTTGACTTCCCTGGACTCTGAAGCAAACCAAATGCCTGTTGACGTTGCTGATGCTAGATGGCTAACGGATCTCCTGTTGTCAGCCCCCAGTGTACTGTGGACACTTCAGATGGTACCCAGGCCTTGAGGGGGTTCCTAAAGTATGGTGTTCCTATGTGACATGTTTTGTATAATATTAAGTGTTTACGTTTTTGTGATCAATGTCAGATAAAAACTCTATAAAGTGTATTTTTCCCTAAAGAAGTGGGTGTGTGTTTGATATAGGTCACAACAAAACACATTGAAAAGGCCTGCCTAAGGGGAGCTGTCTGAGGGTTCAGAAGGCCTGCTCCAGTCTGGTAACAGTAGAGCCTCATGACCTGCTCTTCAGAAGGTCTGCTCCAGTCTGGTAACAGTAGAGGATCAGGACCTTCTCTTCAGAAGGTCTGCTCCAGTCTGGTAACAGTAGAGGATCAGGACCTGCTCTTCAGAAGGTCTGCTCCAGTCTGGTAACAGTAGAGGATCAGGACCTGCTCTTCAGAAGGTCTGCTCCAGTCTGGTAACAGTAGAGGATCAGGACCTGCTCTTCAGAAGGTCTGCTCCAGTCTGGTAACAGTAGAGGATCAGGACCTGCTCTTCAGAAGGTCTGGTAACAGTAGAGGATCAGGACCTGCTCTTCAGGAGTGCGATCCATTACTGACCTGTTGGAAAGCGGTCACACTTGACCCGGAGGTGTGACCGGCCAGGGAAACTGATCAAGCTCCGGTTTCACAGGGAAACTGGAAGCTTCAAGTCCCTGTTGGACAACTTACAAGCGTGGACATGCTGCACAAAAAGCTTCTTTCGACACACACTCACACCCACCACGGCTACTGTAACTAAATATGAACGACACACATCGATCTCCCTTTGTGGACACGATGCAGAACTCTAGGCTGATAGATGCGTTAATCACCAGGGTCAATCAACCCCGTGCTACAGTATATACTAGAGCCTTAGACTTCTTACCCTGTATTATGGTCATACAAGCAGCCGCATGTTACTGCAATGCCCGCACATCTTTTGCCTATTTCCTAGGATGGTGTTGCAATTTTACGAAAAGGAAAACATTTATTCATTGTTCATTTTAGCGGGTTAGAAGATAGTTACGTTTAGGTAATAATAATAATAATAGATTTAATTTAGAGGCGCCTTTCAAGACACCCAAGGTCACCTTACAGAGCATATAGTCATCATACATTTAAAAAAAAAAAGACAGTGTAAAAATAAATAAACATAAGCAATAAGAAATAAATAAAACAAAAACAAGACAAAACAAAACAAAAAAACAATCAAAACAGTGATCAGTTAGACGTTGTGTGCGAGTTTGAACAGGTGAGTTTTGAGTTGTGACTTGATTAGGTGTTAGATTAAAGGTTATGGTTAGGTGTTCGATTAGAGATGGTTAAAGTTAGGTCCTAGGTTGGAAATGGTTAGTTTAGGTACTGGGTTAGAGATGGTTAAGTTTAGGTTCTGGGTTAGAGACGGTTAGTTTAGATGTTGGGTTAGAGGTGCTTAGTTGGGGTACTAGTTAGATATGGTTAGTTTAGGTATTACTTAGCTATGTGTTGTGTTTCCTCACGTTTTCATTAACTATTCTCGAGTTACTAACGAGAGATTGCATTCCATATGAATCATCCGCATTCCCCTTTATCAGTCCTGGCGTCACTAACCCTAGTGCCGTTTGGTGGCCACCAGGGGGCAGTAAAAGGCAACTGGAAAGTAGTCGCGTTGCTATGTAACAGGCGGTAGGTGAGACTCCACTATGGCGTCCAGCCTTTTAACGTCCATCCATGTCAGAGAGCTAGCCTCTACCCAGGATGGGGGACCCATGACCTCACAACCTTGGACACGGATGAGCCTCACCTCCTACACAGCCTCATGTGAGGGGGAGACACCATCGGTCGGTTATGTAACCCAGCGGTTGAGTGTTCAGGGCGCCGGCCTCGCTCACCTCAACTCCCCCAAAGTGCTGCGCAGGAAGCACATTGCTCCACAGACCTCGTTAAAAGACACTAAATCAATTATTCAGAATAAATTATCGCTGTAGCCTGAGATGCAGGACAAAAGATGCATTATGTAAGATAGTGTCGTGAATGTGAGTGCATCACCAGCTAGTTTGCCTCGTTGTCTTCGACGAATAACAGCTACACGGGGACTGCTTGCTGCTCCATCTCAGGCAAGACCAAGGCTGCCCTCCTCTTGTTGACGGGGCTTCTCTAGCGCAGAACATGTGTTCAACAGGATGCTCCATCGCTGAGGGACTGTGTTTGAGTGTGAGGACAAGCCAGCAGCGATGTGCACAACGCAGCCCTCCCCTGTGAAACCATCTCTGCCCCCTGACGCTCACTGAGTGAGAGCAGCTATTGTCTGCTCTAACAAATACATACCCACACACACACACACACACACACACACACACTATTAAACAGGCTCTCAAACACAAAGAGGCTAAATCTATTTTATATATATATATATCTTATATCATTTTTATTTCATATTTACAAAAATGATTGGCACAGTCATTTTAAGAAGAATTGAAACCTGTAAAATGTGATCTGCATATTTCCGTGTCATGGCGTCCTATCCTAGGATAAAAATAACAATACTAATAATACTAATAATGTACATCGATAAAAGGCAAGCTCAAAATAAAGGCAATCTTGGCACTTGTCACATTGAGCAGGAAAACCCGTTTGATCCCAGACCAGGGTGGTCTGCTGGGACCGTCTGTGATATGTGGTTCTGCTCCGGGGCGGCGGTCTGACTCCGCCCCCCTCCACCTTGGGGGGGTCACCGTTCGTGTTTGGGGGCGGCGTCCCCCCCCCGGTCCAACCCCGGCAGCCTGGTCCTGCCCAGCGCCTCCTTGGGCGTCACGTCCACGAAGAACTCTGCCAGCACGGGGCAGTGTCCGGACGCCACGCCGCCCCAGGCCCAGCCGTCCGGGATCCAGGGGTTGGTCAGGCCCTCCCGCACCACCAGGCAGCGGCCTGCAGGGGCAGCAGGGAGCACATCAACACAACTCTCTCATCAGCACGAGGACAGGTCCAAAGCTAGACCTGTATCAAGGAGTCAGTCAGTCAGTCAGTCAGTCAGTCAGTCAGTCACCTCCCTTACCTGAGTGGATCTTCTTGAGCGAGCGGCTGACCCAGATGTTGTCCAGGCAGCGGGAGCCCTGGGGGCAGCTGGTGCTGATGTCGGTGAACTGGCCCGACGGCACCAGGGCGCACAGCTTCTCCCTGCGCAGGGCGTCCGGCTCGCAGCCCTGCGGCGAGGCGCCGAAGCCCCCCAGGAGCAGCAGGTTCTTCTCCCCTTCACACACAGACACAGACTTTAATACCACTTATTCAGCGCAACAACTACAGTCACTGGGTCCCGAAAACCCATCATCACCCCCACAACCACAACCACTACCACCAGCAGGTCCTTCTCCCCGTCTCTCACACACACACACACACACACACATAAACCCAGGGTTATCCAGCATGTTTTCTATCGTTTCTTTCTCCCATGTAAAAAAAAGACGTCACGCGAGTTTCCAAACCCCTCCGTTAAGAAGGAAGGATGGATCTGGTTTAGTTTTACAGAAGCGCGTGTGCTGAGGAAGCAGGTCTCGTCGCGGCTCGAGGCCGATGACGCAGGGCTGCGGACTGACCTCGGAGCGCCTCCTGCAGGCTGGCCGACAGCGACCAGGCCTTGGAGTCATCAGAGGGCAGGCTCCGGCCGCCGGGCTCCCCGCCCGCGGGGGGGGTCGCCTGGAGGTTCACCAGCGCCAGCTCGGACGAGCCGATCTAGGAGGACAGGGAGTGTTGGTCAGTTGGGTCCGTTGTTGGGGGAACGGGGGGATGGGGCCGTAAAAGGTGATCTGATAGACTTAAAGAATGAGATCACATGATAGCAAGATTATATAATAACTACAGCTGTCAAGCGATTAAAATATTTAATCGTGATTAATCGCATTAATGTCATAGTTAACTCTAATTAATCGCAAATTATTTTTCTATGCTAAATATCCCTTGATTCTTTGTCCCATAATTCTTCTCATTTTAATTCTCTTATCAACATGGTGAAGTGCATCGGCTTGCCTTGTGCAAATGATTTTTTATTGATAACAACATTGGCATATACACTGATCAAAACAGGACGATACAAAAAAAGAGCCTATAGTGCAATTAAACGACTGCTTTGAACAAATGTCATTTGAACATAGCAGTCAGGCTACTGCTTCTTTGTTTTGAGCCAAAGAAAAAACGCAATTATTTTTTTCTAAAATAATTGCGTTAATCGCGCGATAAAAAATTTAACGCCGTTAAATTTGGTTTGCGTTAACGTCGTTAATAACGCGTTTAACTGACAGCTCTAATAATAACCGAAAAGAAACACCCACTCCCACTGTGTGTGCAAATGTGATGACAGGCAAGATGGAACCCCTGAAACAACCATGGAAGAGATGCCCATATTGGACAGAAATGAGCCAGGGGCGGTATATAAACAGAGGCAAGTGCAGGCAACCAGAACTGATGTTCCCTCAGAGCGATTTCACTCACGGATCTCTAACATATGACACCCAAATGATCCTGAATCCTCACTACAGCCTACAAACACATCTCATCTCAGCCGGGCTGACCATCCTCACACACGACGACAACACACGCAGACAACCCAACAAAACCAGCAGCGGCCGGAATACTAACCAGGAAGTGGGCCAGGAACGGGAGCGCGTGGGTGCCGTTGCCGTTGCCAACAGAGGTTCCCAGGACGGCAGCATCTTTCAGGTCGATACCAGAGGAGCTCTCCCAGAGAAAACCAGAGTAGCTGCTCCCCTGAAAACAGAGAAATGAAGGGTTTATAAAAGGTCTCATCTTCAACATAACAGCTGATATTTTGGGTTCATCAAAAACTATTGATATACAAAATGTTATTATTGTGACGCTGATTAACTTAACCTTTTATTAAGATATATGTTGTAAATTATAGACTTACATACGATTTTAAGGAAAAGGGCAGGAAGAGCAACTACACACCACACATACCATCTGGAGGTTAAGCTCCACTAGGAGTGGTACAATTTACTTCCAATTAATTATTAATTTATTAAGAGCTATCAAGGTATGAATGAAAATAATGATCCATGAAATCCAATATAATCTACTTTAGTTTCACTTCCCTGTTCCAGCTTCACGCTGGGGAAGGAGTGGGTGAAGTCTATTTTCACTGCCGGCTGTCAAAAATTAATGCATCCTCACGTGGGCAACGCAGTGACTCACTTATGGCGCACAGAGCAAGCTGAATGACGCTTTCAGACTATGTTTTGTGTACATTGTACTTCCTCAGTGACGGCGGGGGGGGGGGGGGGGGGCGGGGGATTCAGACGTACAACCCAAGACTACGTTTATTAGCTGTCTGAGATGTATATTGTTTCACTGTTGGGCACTCCTTGTGATAAGGTTGGTGTGCAGTGGACAAATCCCTCTGTGCTTTCAAATGGTTATTTAACGTTTCCTGATCCACTTGACCACCACTTTATGTATACTTCATCCATTGTATCGTTGCCCTTTGTAGCGGTTGATCCTCCAAGTCTAAGAGAGCTGGGGTATCTGTGTAGTAGGAGCTGGGGTATCAGTGGGCAGTAGGAGCTGGTGTATCTGTGTAGTAGGAGCTGGGGTATCAGTGGGCAGTAGGAGCTGGGGTATCTGTGTAGTAGGAGCTGGGGTATCAGTGGGCAGTAGGAGCTGGGGTATCTGTGTAGTAGGAGCTGGGGTATCTGTGTAGTAGGAGCTGGGGTATCTGTGTAGTAGGAGCTGGGGTATCTGTGTAGTAGGAGCTGGGGTAACAGTGGGCAGTAGGAGCTGGGGTATCAGTGGGCAGTAGGAGCTGGGGTATCAGTGGGCAGTAGGAGCTGGGGTATCAGTGGGCAGTAGGAGCTGAGCTGAGCCACAGGGTCTTAGAGGTGACCGCGCGTTGTGTGAGGACAGCCGGAGTGGCAGCGCTGCCCAGGCGCCAGATGGCCTAGTTCACCGTAATGATGTTCTATATCGGAGGAGGAGGGACTCCTACGAGGGCACTTCGCTGTAGATAAAGCTGGCTTGTTGTTTAACATCTTTCTTTTTCTGCTGGGGGGGATTAAGAGTTTGATACAGATGGCAAAATCCACTTTAAATGGATTTCACCAATTCTACTTTTTAGCTCCCAATACCAATTCCCGAAGTTGAAGAACAAGCAGATGGAAAACTGGTGGTGGATATTTTCAATAACACAACCGAATCTTTTGATCTGTTCTCAGGCCGGTGCCTCATAGCATCGATCGGCGTCAGTGCATCCATATGTCACCAGACCACCTCGCACACGCAGCATGAAGAGTTATGGTGCGTTTCTGAAACGGTAATCGCTTCCTGTCTCAATAGGGGAGATGACTCAATCTCAGCAGCTTAGCAACAAGAGTAAACAAGTCCTGCTTTGACTTCCTGTTCTCAGAACGGAAAGCCTCCACAGGGCAAAGGGCGGTGAGGAACATCTGTCTGCAGGCTCCCTCCGTCATCGCTGCTCCAGAACACCTAGCTGGATCGACCGGTCTGTTTTCTAGAATACCTTCCTGGATCAAGCGGGGGGGGGGGGGTGCTAGAGTACCTTGCGGGATTGACCGGGGGGGTTCCGGAATACCTTGCTGGATCGAGCAGGGGGTTTAGAACACCTTGCTGGAATGATCGGTCGGTTTTCTGGAATACCTCTCTGGATTGACCTCGGGGGATCTAGAATACCTTTCTGGACTGAGTGGGGGGGGTTTCACAATACCTTGCTGGATTGAGCGGTGGGCTTCTCAGACACGGCACACTTCCACAGCCCCCGCGGGCCCTTCCACTGGCGCACGCTGGCGAGCGTGCCCTGGTTCAGCTCCACGCAGAACTAGAGGAGAGACAGAGGGAGCAGCGTTAGCAAACCCTTGAAGTAGTTTCGAGCAGTTTCTCGGATTTATGCCAAAATGTGGTCTGCAAATTAAAAAAGTGAAGCACCTCTTACGCCCCGTGCCCACTACCTCCTTCAGTCAACGGACGTGGGAAGGCGTGGCTGACTGATGGGGAAGTAGTCTTTGCAGAGGCATTTTTCAACTTCTTGACTGAGCCAAAGGCTCCAACGGAACGGACGGATCCACAATGCATTGCAGTGTTTCCCCCAGTAAATGTCTTAGTCAAGGTGGTCAAGGAGCGGGGGGGTGTTCACAACAATGTCACGACCATTGTTGTGAACACCGATGCATTATTGATCTTTATTTTTACACCTGATGGAAGTATGTTTTCTTTCCCTACGAGAGTTTTCTACTTTGTTAATGCATAATAATAAAAAAAAAAATATATATATATTTTTTTTTTGATAATTTTTTTTATTTATTTTATATACATTGGTAGTCAAGGCGGGGCCCTATTGTTGATAAGGCGGCCGCCTTAACAACACAGTGCTGGGGGAAACACTGCATTGCGCGTCCGTCCCCATTAAAGTCAATGGGGATCACGCAACGGACGGAGGTAGTGGGCACGGGGCGTTAGGCGACTGGGGGCGTCATAACTCGCAATCAAACAAACGTTCTTCCCCAATGTGTGATCAGTCACCAGTTCGCTTCAAAGCGGCCTAGGGACTTGAAACTTGGCGTGCGTGCTTATTAGCTTTGCCATATTCCATAAACATGTCAGCACGCTCATGGAATATTGTGCACATGACCAAACATGTCTTCTTCAGAAAATACCCATGCGGCTACACGTCTGGTTAGTGGTGCTGATGCTTTTAACTTTATGCCACTTTTAGCCAAAAAGCCACTGACCCTCACCACGTCTGCTTTCTAAAGACTCAACCCTTTCGTTTTCGTAAAACTCAAAAATACAAGTAAAATCAAACCAATAAGCAGATAACAATCACGTCCCATTAATAGCATACAAATCAAGAGGAAGGAAGAGTGACAGAGTTGAGGAGAGTTCAGAAGCCGAAGGTTCCCGATCAGTCAGGCGTTGAAGGAGGGCAGTCTGACGAGGCACCAAAGCCCCCCATCATGGATAATAATAATAATAATAATAATACATTTAATTTAGAGGCGCCTTTCAAGACACCCAAGGTCACCTATCAGATATCAGATAAACATATCGGATCAGAGGTCCGATATGTTTGAAGAAAGGTGGCGTCAGTACTCAAGAGTTCAGCGAACCCTGGGTAGTAATGTTCAAAGAGGAACCCAGAAACACGCCGCTCATCAGCTTTTGACCACATTTGCTGTAAGGGCAAAATATTAAAAGCTATGACTCAGAATGGGCTGACGGCAGCGTCTCGGTTCAACACGGGTCAAACCAGTGACCAGAGACAGGCCGGGGTGACCGAGCAGTGAAGTGAGTGTCCTCAGATGACCCCCACTGCTGCTGGGTACACTGGGCCAGGGAAGAGTCAGTCACTGGGAGACCCCCACTGCTGCTGGGTACACTGGGAGGGGAGGAGTCACACACTGGGGGACCCCCACTGCTGCTGGGTACACTGGGAGGGGAGGAGTCACAAACTGGGGGGCCCCCACTGCTGCTGGGTACACTGGGCCAGGGAGGGGTCACACACAAACCCCCCTGCAGGGTTCCCTCTCATCACAAACCAACCCCACCTGAGTGACACCTGTCCCACGCTCCTCTCCCTCCCGTCCCCCCGCCACACAACCCCAAGAACACTAATGACACTGTTAGGAAGCTGCCAACGAGCCCTGAAGCAGCTCCTCAGGAGGGAGGGGGCACAAGAGGACCCGGTGTCGGACCCCCTCCCCTTCAGAGGCAATGGCACGACTGCTATCTGAGCCCTTCAGCGAGGTCAGGTCGTACAGCTCAGCCACGTCTGTAATGTGAGTAGCTAACATGCATGGCAGGTCCTCTAGGAGCTAACATGCTATAGCACCAATGACAGGTGCACTGAGGAGCTAACATGTATAGCAGTATTGACAAGTCCTTAAGTAGCTAACATGCTATAGCACCAATGACGGGTCCTCTAGGAGCTAACATGCTATAGCACCAATGACGGGTCCTCTAGGAGCTAACATGCTATAGCACCAATGACAGGTCCTCTAGGAGCTAACATGCTATAGTACCAATGACGGGTCCTCTAGGAGCTAACATGCTATAGCACCAATGACGGGTCCTCTAGGAGCTAACATGCTATAGCACCAATGACGGGTCCTCTAGGAGCTAACATGCTATAGCACCAATGACAGGTCCTCTAGGAGCTAACATGCTATAGCACCAATGACAGGTCCTCTAGGAGCTAACATGCTATAGCACCAATGACGGGTCCTCTAGGAGCTAACATGCTATAGCACCAATGACAGGTGCTCTGGCAGGGTTGGCTGCTGATGCGGGCGGCCACCGCCACAGAACTATGCAGATGAAGTGCGTACCAGCACTCTAGAAGAATGGATTTGTGTGTGTGTGTGTGTGTGTGTGTGTGTGTGTGTGTGTGTGTGTGTGTGTGTGTGTGTGTGTGTGTGTGTGTGTGTGTGTGTGTGTGTGTGTGTGTTAGCAGAAGCATGCAGAAACAGAGTGCATGTGTGGGAGTGTGTGTGTGGGCGAGGAAGTTTGCCCTTGTGTATCCGCCAAACACACACACACACACACACACACACACACACACACACACACACACACACACACACACACACACACACACACACACACACACACACACACACACACACACACACACACACAGTGTGTAGAGACAGCCTACCGCGGGCAGACATCTTGAAGGAATATTTTTAGCATAGATTAGCCTCTGAGGGTTCAGCTGATACATTGACAAACACTGTAAGAAGAGACTGCTACCGCAAATGGGCCCCTGTCACTCGTGATTTAGTGATAGCACAAACGTCCACAAGAGAAAGGTTCATCATGATGGCAGAAGCAGGCCTTGCGTATAGTGAAGTGTCTGATACACAGAGAACATGATCCCACTGTTGAGCAGTCACACTCCAATCTACAGTCATAAAGAAGGCAAATGATAGGCTGTCATCACTTGATTATGCTTACATAACTCACATGTGTTCTGTCGTTCTGTTTGCTGCTGATCTTTATCCGTCAGAGTTTTGCATTGACAATGTGTTCATTTAAATGTGATAGTTTAAAGAGCAAAGCACTGTGGGTAATACAAAAGAAAACAACCTTTTAACAAAGGCTATATTTAAATGATTCATATTTATAGGAATTTGCATTGCAAAGAAATATTAAGTTTATGTGTGCAAAACACATATTAACACATGCATTGCAGATTTGTGTGCAGATATTGTTTTGCCTTACTTATAAAGACCCAAAGAAGAAAGGGTTTGATGCAAAGACAGAAGGGGGGCAGGGGGGCACCCTGAAGGGAACCGGCTGTATGTGGGACAACCCCAGCCTCATGCAGGTCCCTGTATGTGGGACACCTCCCCTTCACCGGACCGTTGAGGTCCCTGTATCTGGGACATCCCCCCCCCCTTCACCATGGAGGTCCCTGTATGTGGGACACCCTCCAGATGACCCAGTTCCAGGCCAGTGTTGCTCTAGATCCAGCCCCAGCTACAGCTCTCCAAGCTCCCAGCACACAACCACAAACGCCCCCCCCCTCGGAAATTGGTTCAGATGCGCAGAAATGTGTGCGATATTAAAGTGGTTAGTGTGATTTAAACGCTTCAATTGCTTACTTTTAACGCAGTAGGTCATGATAGCGGGCAGTTAATGTTACTGACGATATCCCATCAATAAATGACATGATCATAACTCCAAATTTGTATCCCAACATGGTTCGGTGTGACTGATCCCTTCCCAGTGTGTAGCCCAGGACTCCTTCTGGGTCCTGAAGTGTTTGAGTTACCTTGTCCAGCGCCTCGCGGTCCAGCAGGTCCTGCACCGCCAGCACCTTGATTCTGAGGAGAGAGAGAGAGAAGAGTGTTACACAGGCAGTCACTGACGGATCTCCATGGTAACGGTCATCCAGCAACTTGATGCTGAGGAGAGAGAGAGAGAGAGAAGAGTGTTACACAGGCAGTCACTGACGGATCTCCATAGTAACGGTCATCCAGCACCTTGATGCTGAGGAGAGAGAGAGAAGAGTGTAACAAAGGCGGTCACTGACAGATCACCATGGTTACGGTCACCCAGCAGCACCTTGATGTTGAGGAGAGAAGGGGCCAGCGGGCTGCCTGATCAGAAGAGGGCTGGAGGTTAAGGAGGTTTGTCATCGATTATGTAGAATTGGTGTAGCTTAAAAACATTTCGAAAACATCTTAAGACACACGTACACACAAAAACAACCCTGCTGTCTGCGGTATTCATCTGTCTTCCTCGGTGCAGTGAGCATTACAGCCTATTCAACGTTTGCTTTGGCAATAGCGAACATGGATTGCATGGTTGTGAAGTAGTAGAGGCCAAAGGTCAACATCGTCACGGGAACGATCCAGCGACGCAGCAAAGGAGGGAGGAGCTCCATGAAGCCGTGAATAGGAAGTAATAAATACTAATAAACTCTATGATGAACATTGATCTGTGTTTCCGTATCTGGCCCGCGAGAACACAAACACACAATCCTGTTGGGATCTGGACTTCGGGGGATATGTGGTCGAAAAACCCTGAGCCAGTTCAGACGAAGAGCATGGCGAGGGGAACTTTCTCCTCCTCCTCCTCCTCCTCTCCCTCCTCCTCCTCTTCCTCCTCCATCCTCCTCTCTCTCCTCCCTACGCTGCCAACCCCAGGCTGGGCATCAATCGACCAATCCGCTCCGCCCTTCAGTCAGACCGACAGAGCATAGTCGCATGACTGGTAGAGAGGACCAGGGGGTGGGGGGGTGGGGGGGGTGGTAACGCAGGTTAGTGTGCAGAGCAGCTGAACCGCCTCCCCCTTTGATAAAGCTCCATCATAACTAAACATCCATGAGTAATGCTCATCATCCCATGGAGGAAGGCGCGGGTAGTCCAGTAGGGGTGGCCATGGGGTCACGCCCATCACCTGGCCCTGCTCGGTAGGACGTCTCCAACCTCTTGGGCTTCAAAATAGTCTTTCTCAGATACAACGGTTTCTTTTCTCAGGAGAGGCAGACCTATGGATGGACGGGGGCCTGGGGGCCTCCCGACGGCAGGAGCCTTGGGGCAGGAGCCTGGGGGCCCCCCCGAGGGCAGGAGCACTGGGGCCTGAGGGCTGGAACCCCCAGGGCAGGACCCTGGGGGCCCCCCGAGGGCAGGAGCCTGGGGGCCCTAGGGCAGGAGACTGGGGGACCCCCGACGACAGGAGCCTGGGGGCCCCCCGACGGCAGGAGCCTGGGGGCCCTAGGGCAGGAGCCTGGGGACCCTAGGGCAGGAGCCTGGGGGCCCTAGGGCAGGAGCCTTGGGGCAGGAGCCTGGGGGCCCTAGGGCAGGAGCCTGGGGGCCCTAGGCCAGGATCCTGGGGGCCCTAGGGCAGGAGCCTGGGGGCCCTAGGGTAGGAGCCTTGGGGCAGAAGCCTGGGGGCCCTAGGCATGGAGCCTGGGGGCCCTAGGGTAGGAGCCTTGGGGCAGAAGCCTGGGGGCCCTAGGGTAGGAGCCTGGGGGCCCTAGGGTAGGAGCCTTGGGGCAGAAGCCTGGGGGCCCTAGGGTAGGAGCCTGGGGGCCCTAGGGCAGGAGCCTGGGGGCCCTAGGGTAGGAGCCTTGGGGCAGAATTCTGGGGGCCCTAGGGCAGGAGCCTGGGGGCCCTAGGGCAGGAGCCTGGGTGCCCTAGGGTAGGAGCCTGGGGGCCTGGTGCTGCCACAGGAGTTAGGAGCAGAGCGGGGGTAGGCGGGTAAAGAAGGCGGTCATGTGGAAAATTCCGGTTGAGCAGCAGTTTATTGTGCATGGACACTGAGTTAGAGCGTCTGTGTTGGAGTGTGTGTGTGTGTGTGTGTGTGTGTGTGTGTGTGTGTGTGTGTGTGTGTGTGTGTGTGTGTGTGTGTGTGTGTGTGTGTGTGTGTGTGAGTGTGTGAGTCCCTGGCACTCAGAGTGCCATCCAGGCACTAGCCGCTGCCAGTTCTGCTGCCTCTGTAGAATATCTCTAGGTCCATGACCACCAGGTAGTTGATATGCACAAAGCATGCCCCCCAACGCCCCGTAGCCACCCAGCAACACCCGCGCTTTGGTAGCCAAACCCGCCTCTGATGAAGTGGGAGAGAGTGAAAGAGAGAAGTACAGCCACAGGGAGATATGCAGGGATGGCGAGACAGCAGCAGAGACAAGCCGAGAGACAGAGGAGGAGGAGGAGGACATCGCACCGCCAAGGTCACGCTGTGCTGCACCAGCTCACAGCAACCTGCCTGCCCCCAGCGCTCACTTCACAGTCTGGATCAGGGGAAACAAGGCTGCTGCTGCAAGCCTTGACAGACAGACAGACAGACAGACAGACAGACAGACAGACAGACAGACAGACAGACAGACAGACAGACAGACAGACAGACAGACAGACACAGACACAGACACAGACACAGACACACACACACACACACACACACACACACACACACACACACACACACACACACACACACACACACAGGCCCCATAGGGCCCTGATTAACTCCTTTGTCTGTTTCCCTCTCCGGGCTCCAAACGTCCCCTCTGGGAGACGCTGGACATGTTTAGCAGGACCAGAGGCCTCGACGCCCTCCGAGACGGCTAATCACCC
The DNA here is from genome assembly GCF_902167405.1 of Gadus morhua. Taxonomy (NCBI): domain Eukaryota; kingdom Metazoa; phylum Chordata; class Actinopteri; order Gadiformes; family Gadidae; genus Gadus; species Gadus morhua. Next base: position 18,969,824 of record NC_044069.1, read on the forward strand.
AATGGGAGGGCCCCTTTCTGGGGTTGACCCCGGGCAGTAGGAAGGGCGGTCCCAGGCCTGGGGCTCCGGAGCCTGTGTGTTCTGAAAACAGGATCTCCCACACCGGGCTATTTACAACTCCGGGATCAGACTGCCTTACGTGATCCGGATCTCTGGAAGGTGTTGCATAACGCGGCTCAGCGGCTCCAGAGAGGAGCTGAGCGGACTGGAGAGAACCGGACAGGGCGTGGCCAGGGACCGGGCGTGGCCAGGGACCGGGCGACCGGGCGGGGGCAGACAGGGGATTAGAGAGGTGAGAGTTGGGTGAGAGGGTTGGGTCTCATGTTCAGATTAATCTGGAATTGATGCAAGACTGGTGTTGGGAGTTGTCGCTTGCATAACGAGGGGATTACAACAGTAACGCAGGGTGAAATGTGTCCATTTGTTTTCATCAGACTGCGAGGTTACAAATCACTGAGCCACTGCCCTGACCAGACCTGGTCTTAAAGCAGCCCTCCCTACCCCGGCCTTTCACTCAACAAAACCACCCCCACAGCAAACCAACCTGCCATGCTAGGGTTAGCATGAGGGCCCTGAATACTGAGCTGTTACAGCGTTTTACTTACAAGTCCTAGTTAACTACCCTCCTCTTCTCTCCTGCCACTCGTCCGGTCAGAAGGTGGTCATGGATGGGGGACCCGGGGGTATAGCTGCACTTGAGACCCGTTCTTTGGGCTCTTATTTCCACAGAGTCTCCCCCCCCCCCCCACGCAGTCGTTCACTGAGATCTCAACCAGCAACCGCCCACGGTGGGACCGACCACCACACATTCAGACGCCTAGAAACCATAGAGTGAAGTATGAAGAAGTGGCTTAAAGGTGGAGGGACGGTAACCCCAGAACACATCCAACATTCATGAGTTAATGACAGAGTCAAGCTCCCAGAAACTAACGAGGGAAGTCTGAGGCTTCAAGGTGACAGGAACGGTAACACCAGCACACATCCAACATTTATGAATTAATGTCAAGTGACTTATTTTAGCAACAGCCCCCGGAGCTGTGAACTGGAGTTATGAAGCAGGCTCGCCTTCCATGGCTCACACGTACACGTCCTTCAGCGGCTCCAATGTCAGAGGACCCGCGTTCCAACGGGCCCTGCAGTGGTCTAGGGACAGATATATCTAAACGTATGGAGGATACATGTATACATACACTGTGTGTCTATGGGAGGTGCTAGTATAAGGGGTCTCGCTGGCTAGCCCACTGCCCGATCTGAACGCCGACACCAGACTGTTGAACACCAATCTTGGCTGATTGACATCCCTCACATCTATATCAGAGGCAATGTCAACCATTAACCTGGTCTTAGCAAACCAGCCAAATCATAATTACTGATTACTTAGCGTTTGGCAAGAGAACTCCTAGGGCACCGATTAAACCAGTCTCCTCACAGTTTAGTTTTGGGTTAAGATTTAAGAGGAACTTGATCTGTCTGATTATCAGTCTGGTTAAAGATTTTTTTTTCTACTGCAACATTGTGAATGAGATTAGAGTCATAGCGATTTATTGGTGGTCCACTATTGGTCCATCACAGATACAGTATAGCTTATCAGCGTATAGGTTTGCCGATATGCGCCGATATGAAAACTTTAGTAATGATGTTGGTTAATAAATGTAATGACTCATTTATAAATCCTTTACTGAACTTCTAAACGCTTTAACCGAGCACGTCCATCTAAACGCTCCAACAGTTCTACATCCTGTTCAACTTCTGTGTGGGGGTCCGTAGCTCCTCCCCCTACAGGTCAGTAGCTCCTCCCCCTGCAGGTCATTGGTTCCTTTAGCTCATGGTTTTAAGGCGATGTTGCTGTTGCCCGAAGCATTGCTAAAATCTCCTGTTGACAGAAGGCCTTGTCCCAGACCAGGAAGTCCTGGTCAAGACACCAGCAGGGACAGGGTATTGATTGGTACCAGGTAATGTGCGTGCTGTGACAAGTGACCCCTGACACCAATGGGTTTGAACAATGTTCCCCCTGAAGGTGTACAGTTTTCATTGTCCAATGCTGCAGCTCAAGAAGATGCTTCTAAACAAAGGCTTTGACCTCTGTGCTCCTGGAACGTTTGAGGATCTAACCAAGGACAGCAATAGTGTCTGTCTGTCTGTCCGTCTATAAAGCAGCCTTTTGTTATTAAATCTTTGCTTCGTGTAAAGCTTGACAAATTTGCTGATAATATAGACATTTGAAATATTATATTGCAATGCTGAAACTGAGTAATTGAATAGGGGCTTCTACTTTTTTGATTTTTAACACTTTAAACCATTAAGTATGGGCGCATGTGCGTGCGTGCCCACTGTATTCAGAGACAGGCGTGTTGATGTTGCAGGTGGTGATCACATTAAGAGAGTGATAGAGAGCTTTGTGAGCGGCCATCAACGACTGAGTGATTGGAGGAGCAGAGGCCTCCTCACTCTCTCCCTCTGTGATTACGTTAACTCAAACCCTGCCCTCTGAGAGCACTGAAGTGTGACCAGACCTTCCATCTCTCTGTGTTTGTTTTATGAGCGTTCTCGCTCTGGCCGAGGAAGGGGACATCCGTCCTTTGTGCTTGTGGTGATCTACCCTAGGTCAGAACCTTTACAGCACCTTTAGCTCTAGGAGCGGACAGATACACACACACACACGTCTGTCTCCCAGAGAAGGTTCTCAGGGGTCAAGGGTTAATTAGAGACAGATGTTGAAGTTAAAAACGAAATCCTTGTAATGTGGCAAAACAAATTACTTTGCTTACGGTCAGCTGGGAAATAAATAGTTCTATCAAGTACAGCCACAACAAGATTTTATTTATATTATATTATATACATTGGTGCGACCTCTGAAACAAAAAGAACTGTCGACATTTGACCGGGCATTGCTCAGATGGTCCATGTAAAACAAATCTTGAAAGAAACAATTACAGAACGAGAGAAGAGTTCTGTCCCGTTGAAACAAAACACAGAGTTCAGTCACCAGATCAGAAGGGCCAAACCCTGCACCACCAGCGCTCTAGAGCCCTCAGCATGTGAACCCATTACAGTCCGCAGGCTGTGTGTTTGTTTTGCATTGTCATGAGTGGACCCAGTCTGAGCTGATAACCTGTAATAACCCCGCTGCCTCACACCGCCAGCACGGATCTGGGCTTCCTCCGACAGCCTGCAGACGAGTGGGCGTGTCCGTGTAGAACGTCTCCCTCTCTCAACACAACCATCATGGGATCTTGTGATTGATTGCAAGCTAGTGCTGTGCAAACACACACGCCTCCACGCAACCTTTACAGGCTGCTGGGCCGGACGCCTGGAAGTCAAACGGCTGCACTCACTGGAGATGGGCTGGAGACATATGGTCTTGGGGGGTCTAGATCCAGGGGAGACATGCAGGCGTGGGGAGTCTAGACCAACATGCAGGTCTGGGGGTCCAGACCCAGGATAGACATGCAGGTCTGGGGCTCTGTGTTCAGTTTGGCTCAGAATGTTAGTTTGCGTTGCCTAGTCGGTTTAGTTATCGTACATGAAATCCCCTGACACTAGCGTGTTTATACACAGGAAACAACGTGTCCCAAGAAGACACAACATGTTCAGCGCAAAACCCTCACGTTAGTTGTACTCACTCGTTCTCCAGTAGTGTCATACACACGACCTCTTTGACGCCAGGGTTGTTGGCCTTTTCACTGGAGCAGCGCTGAAGGTCCCAGGTGGCCAGGCGCACCGCGGTCCGGCCGTCCCGCGGGCCCGGGGCCGGCTCCACGCGGGGCCGCAGGGACACCATCTGCGTGGGTCCTCCCGGCGGGAGGTCGAGGTCTTCGCTCCGGAGGCTGAACGAGGTCGGGCTCGGATGGGACCGACCCGTGTAGGTCAGCCCGCCGTTGGTATTGGTGGACGGAGTTCTAGAGCGCTCCACAAACACCTGGAAACGGATCTTGTCCAGTAGGGAGCAGTTTATGTGCTCGACCCGAACCAGGTCCTCGATGCTCTTGAACGGGCCGTGTTGGGTCCGATAGGCGACAATGTTCCGGGCGATTTTCTCCGTGATGCCGCGGATGCTCATGAGCTGCGGCGGGGTGGCGGTGTTGATGTTCATGCCGCTGCAGGAGGACATATGCTCCGGGTCCCTCCGCAGGGAGGACGGGGAGTGCTGCGACGAACTGGTCCTACTCGACACGCAGATCTCCACTTTAATAATCTCCAGTTTGGTGGCGCCGATCCCACTCACCAGTGCTAGGTCCTCCACCTTCTTGAAGCCCCCAATGCAGTCCCGGTACTCCACGATGCTCCGCGCCACGGGGCGGTTGACCCCGGGCAGGGTCATGAGCTCTTCCTCCGTGGCCGTGTTGATGTTCAGCCGCTCCTGGTTCACCATAATGTTGCCAAAGTTACACGCGGCGCTGAATTTGCGCTTGCTGCCGTAGCTGAAGTCCGTGGGGTCCCTCGGGATGGACCTGTGGCAGCCTAGGTTCCCCCCCATGGTCCGGGACGATCAGGTCCCCAGACCGGGTCTCGACACTCCAGACCGCTGCACACCGACCTGGGGTCGCATGTGGGGTGGAGAGGTACTCGGTGGTAGTAGGTCGTCTCCTCTCTTGCTATGTAGTCTGCATTCCTCCGTCAGGCACGACCCCACACGCAGGTGGAGGTGGAGGTTGAGGTCTCTTTTCAGACCGTAGCGTCGTAGTCCAAAGATGAGCAGAAACCCAACAACCAGTCCTGCTGCCCCGCGTGGCGCATAATCCACACAGCCTTCCCTGTCCCGGGCAATCAGATACGAAACGACGCGAAGGAAAGCGTGTGCGCTGTTTTCCAACGCCCACCGTGTCCACCACCACACAAATGACTGCTGCTGCACCACCGCTCCTCGCGGACGGTCTAGTAGTTGGAGGCAGAGGGGGCGTGTCCTGCGGTGTGTGGCAACGTTTAGAAACGATTATCCTGCAACGTCATCCCATGTCCTCCTTGCTTGTCTGGCTGTCATGCTGCGTGCTGCGTGCCCAGAGGACCGCTGGAACCACTGCAGCCTGCAGCCCACAGCCTGTCGAATTACCCGCAGACTCATGGTTGTTCTTCGTTAATTTCCGCTCACAAACAGGAACCGCTGTTCATTTGAACGAACCTTCCCCCTGAATTGAAGTGAGCGCTATAAACCTCATAATGAAACAACCGTCCGCCTGAAAGCCTTCTCATCAGCACGTTGATAGGCTGCCGCTGACACAACGGTCAGTCAGGATATAACATTGTGTCATTAACTTTTCTTCAAATCTAATCCTTTTCATCAAACCACAACTACAACTGTTCGACCACTATCTACAGCTATCTTCTAGTATAGCCTACCTGTTTATGAACCCTTCCACAGAGGTGTCATGTAGGACAAACACCGGATGGCCCATTCCACTAATGATGGCTCTGCTCCTTCATGAACCAGAGAACATAGCAGACTGAGATGGGGAAGACGACGCCTCCTACTTCAGAACCAAATCAACCACCCACTGGACGGGGAACCTGAGAGCAAAACAGGACAACACAGTAGATCCACAAGAAGAACATGTTGTAGGATCATTGAAGAAGAACATGTTGTAGGATCATTGAAGAAGAACATGTTGTAGGATCATTGAATAAGAACATGTTGTAGGATCACTGATGAAGAACATGTTGCAGGATCATTGAAGAAGAACATGTTGTAGGATCACTGATGAAGAACATGTTGCAGGATCACTGATGAAGAACAGTGTTATTACTGATGAAGAACATGTTGCAGGATTACTAATAGAGAACTTGTTGTAGGATCACTGATGAAGAACATGTTGTAGGTTCACTGATGAAGAACATGTTATTACTGATGAAGAACATGTTGTGGGATCACTGATGAAGAATAGAATCACTGATGAAAAACATGTTGTAGGATTACTAATGAAGAACATGTTGTAGGATCACTGATGAAGAACAGTGTTATTACTGATGAAGATCATGTTGCAGGATTACTAATAGAGAACATGTTGTAGGATCACTGATGAAGAACATGTTGTAGGTTCACTGATGAAGAACATGTTATTACTGATGAAGAACATGTTGTGGGATCACTGATGAAGAACAGTGTTATTACTGATGAAGAACATGTTGCAGGATTACTAATAGAGAACATGTTGTAGGATCACTGATGAAGAACATGTTGTAGGTTCACTGATGAAGAACATGTTATTACTGATGAAGAACATGTTGTAGGATTACTAATGAAGAACATGTTGTAGGATCACTGAAGAAGAACATGTTGTAGGATTACTATTGGAGAACATGTTGTAGGATTATTGATGAAGAACATGTTGTAGGATTACTGATGAACATGTTGTAGGATTACTGATGAAGAACATGTTGTAGGATTACTGATGAAGAACATGTTGTAGGATTACTGATGAAGAACATGTTGTTGGATTATTTATTCTAGAAGATGGGCACTCAGTATCTTGTGAGAAGCATACTTGATAGGTCCTTTACCAGCCACATCGCTGCAGCATGATCCTGTTCATTCATTTTCTCCCCCTTTTGCAGTCAGTCAGTCAGTCAGCTTGTCCATTAGACAACCTGTCATTCAGTCAGTCAGTCCGCCCGCCAGTCACCCTGTCGGTCTGTCAGTCCGTCCGTCCGTCCGGCCATGCTGAAACCTCCCCAGAGCAATAGGAATGGTAGGAGGAGGAGCACTGAGAACATGTGCAGCGTGTGACTGTCTGTCTTGTCTGCACTTTAACATCCCGGGTTTAATGTGCTGTTAAATCCCTTCTACAGCGGACTGTAATCCCCACTGCCATGTGGCATTAAAGTACCCTGAACCAGCATGGTGACCCTCTCCGGCCCCAGGGAGCATCACATGGTTTACCTCATTTGAATCTTGATTGCAGCATTGGACCGGGGAGGTGGGGGTCTCAGGGGGGCTGGGAGCAGGTCCTGGTCCTGGTCCCAGCCACTCCATGCTGTCTCTCCACGCCTCCCAATCTGAACCCAAACACTGAGCATCTCACAGGGAGACACCACAACCTCTGGGACTCAGTGATTGGCGGGTTCTACTTTAGCCCAATCACGTTCCCAGCCTCCATTTAAATATTCAGACTCTACTTCTTGAGGAAAGTTAGGTTCTTTAGTGTGTGTGTGGGAAGATGTTGCAGATCTTCTTCACTCTGTTGTGGCAGGGGGAGTTATTTTATGCAGCCATCTGTTGAGGCAGCAGCGTCAGAGCCGCTGAACGGTGATGCAGCAGGCTCTGTGCTAGCCCGGAGCCCCTGCTGTTGTTTCAGAGGAGAAGGACGCCGCGCAAGCGGCTCAACGTAATGCACGACACCACAGACCCCCCATAACCCACTTGGGAAACAACCTTCAGCTGCACTGCAGTGAGGTCCCTCCTTCAGGTCACTCACTGCACCAATGAAGTCCTCCATTAGGTCCTCACTGCAGCATTGACCTGCAGGAGGACCTCACTGCATCAGTGAGGTCCTCCATTAGGTCCTCACTGCAGCAGTGAGGTCCTTCTCCTCTGAGCGGTATAAACATTGTAAAGTTAATCCACCCACACATAAATATCAGTACTTTTTGTATTTATATATATAGTCATTCTGTGCTGTGTCTTTGAACCTATCTTGTTGTGTGTGTTTTTCCAAGTCATGTGCGTCCTTTGTATTTGTGTGAACGGCTGCTGCAACACTTTGATTTCCCTTTGGGGATCAATGAAGTTCTCTGTCTACAACACCTCCTTCACTGAGAGCCCCAGCAGGCCCTGACAGCAGCCCACCGCTACGGTCGGCCCCCTGTCAGCCGGCCAGTGCTGGAGGGCTTCCAACACCACCAGAAGGGGGGGGGGGGGGGGGGGTCATTGTCAGATGAGCAATTACTCTATGAATGTCGAGTGTGGATGTGCCAACAGAGAGGGCACATCCACACTGTCACCAGCTCCACAATACGATGAGGCTCACTGGGAGAGGGAGAGGGAGGGAGGGAGACAGAGAGGGGGAGGGAGAGGGAGAGAGGCAGAGACAGAGAGAGGGAGGGAGACAGAGAGTGGGAGAGAGACGCAAAGGGAGAGGGAGGGAGACAGAAAGGGAGAGACAGAGAAGGAGAGGGAGGGAGACAGAGAGAGAGACAGAGAGAGGGAGGGAGACAGAGAGGGAGAGAGAGAGTGGGAGGGAGACAGAGAGGGAGAGAGAGAGTGGGAGGGAGACAGAGAGGGAGAGAGAGAGAGTGGGAGGGAGACGCAGAGGTAGAGGGGGAGGGAAGGTATAAAGTCTACATCCAAACTCCCCACTCACATACAAAAGTACACTTCAGAGGAGCTTTAGATTTGCATTCCCTGATATTACATTAAGCTCTGAACAGGGTGCTGCCGGTCGAGTTGAACATAGTCCAGTGGTTGGTTAGGGAACAGACTGTGGCTGGGTGCACCTTGGATGGCTGAACCGCGGGACAGCCAACTCACTCTGCCACAGGGCTGGAGTTTGGCACCCTGCTCATTAGCATTCAGCCGATGTGCTGGAGAAAGGATCTAAGGTCAGGCCTGTGTCTCAGCAAGGAGTCCAAAGGGTCTTTACAACACAGCCCATAATTGACTGAGCGCTTCATGGACTGCGGCCTCAGAACTGCCATTGTCGACATACAACAGGGCAGTGTCCACATTGGTCCTCTGATCTCACATCACTGTCTGTCTCCTTCATTAAGACCTGCAATGTATTTCAACCACAAAAGGACAAACTCACCGGCCTCCCTGTCCTAAAGTCCCCGTGTTTGTGTTACTCTCAGCTCCTGGATACCCGACTGGCCAGTAACTCAACAATGCACATCTTTGTAAACAGTTTCTGAGAAACAGGGCACTAATTCGATTGGTTTCCCCCCAGCTACCTCGGACCACGTGAGATCTCTCCCCATGTGGTCCGTGGCGGCGGCGGCCCACTCCATCTCCAAGCGATTGGTTGAGGTGCTTCTTGACTCAGGTGACCAGACACCACGCCAGGCCAATCAGACGAGGAGAGTCGGAGAGGTCCTGAGCACCGTGGCAGGAGGCCAGCAGCACCGGTCCAAAGGCTCTGTTTGGCCAGAGCACACTGGAGGGAGAGGGGCCTCTCAGAGGGCCCCTGGGCCCCTCAGAGGGAGGAGGAGAACCAGTAACTCAAGCCAGGGCCTCACATGCTCACTAAATATCAATACAATTTGATTTTGGAAAAATATACCAGCCAGGCAAAAGTTTCAATAATATAATTATTTTACCTTCATCTATCGATCATTGGCTGTTAATTGTTAATTTTGGACCACACACACACACACACACACAGGCCAAACTATGTCTACACCCATACACGGTATGTTATATTTTGCACAACCCGCCTTCGGTGTCAGCAGAGCTAGAGACAAAGCTTTCAAGCTTTCAGTGACCTTCCATGCATTTATTTCGTTTTTTGTGTCTGCTGTTGCAAGAGCCCAGAAGTGGGCGAAAGGTTGGGGGTGATTACGCTACAGTGAAAAACATGAGATGGCATAATGCACTCTGCACAAATGCTGGCTGTGCTATCACCTGCGAAAGACCGCGGTTTAAAGTTCAGAGGGTGCCTGACCTGTGCCTACTGGGCAGGTGCGTTCGTTTACCGAGAAGGCAGCCGTCGAGCATTTCTTCTGGGACACCATGACCCACATCTCGAGGTTGACCCCGCACTTCCTTCCTTCCATTTTTATCATTATAACCTGAAGCAACAAACCCATTATTGTGAGATGGTTTTGGAGGGTGTTCATAACATAAGTAACTAGCGTAACTAATGAAGCGCATCCAATGTAGCGTCACCTTGTTGATAAAGGCTGTGTGATGTCGCCCTCTGCTGGACGTTAGAAGTTTGACTCAAGAATATAGGTCAAACTTTTTATCTCCCGCATCAGTTTTATTTCTGTGACTGTAGAGTAAAAACTTAGCAAAAAAGACGGTTCAATAAAAAGGAGTTAACTGACAGCAGCGAAAATACTAGTTTGATGAAGACGAGGCAGGGATTCCCACGCCTTCATTGCGGCATGGTAATCCTGCCTCAAGGCAGGGTTACCCAGGCTTCAGCGCAGGGGTTACCCAGGCCTCAACGCAGGGGTTACCCAGGCCTCAGCGCAGGGGTTACCCAGGCCTCAGCGCAGGGGTTACCCAGGCCTCAGCGCAGGGGTTACCCAGGCCTCAGCGCAGGGGTTACCCAGGCCTCAACAAAGGGTTAGCAAGGCTTCAAGGCAGGGGTTACCCAGGCCTCGGCGCAGGGGTTCCAAGACCCACCCCAGAAGGGTTTAAACATGAGTGCTGATTGATATCGCTGGTCTTCGTTCTTGCTTCTGACCCTCTTCTTTATTTACACTCAGCACATCAGGAGTTACAGGAAGGACAGTGATGGGTATTGTGAAACGGAGCAGGGGGTTAACATTATGAGAGCTACAGTATATAAAGAAAGAAAAAAGGATTGCACAGAAGTATGAAGACATCAGAGGACCTGGAGTTAAACACCGATGTCCAAGGTTATATAATTTAAATGGAAGTCAAGGAAGAGAATAATATCTTGGCTGGGGAAGAAGGATAGCGATGTAACTGAGTCAAAGGTAAAAAGGTAAAAAAACATTAAAAAACAATGCCTGAGGGTAGGAAGTCCACTGCGGTCACCGGTGGGCTATAAAGTGAAGAAAGCTCTATAACTTTCTCTTTGTCTTTTGACATTTGGCATTTAACAAACAGACGACACAGCTCTAATGAGCCGAGGCGGTAGAACGATTGTACAACTCTCTCGCAGCAGTCTCTGAATATCTGGTGAAGAGTTTCTTTGGATCCTGAAGGGAGAGGAGGGGAGCAGGGTGGCTTTGAGGTCTGCAGGTCTGGGCTCCGCCCCCAGCCCGCTGTCTTTGGCTCGTCGCTCCGTGGCGTGCTGCTGCAGTCAGACGCTGGGGTCGTGGGGCGGGACGTGGACCGGCCCCGGGACAGGGCGATGGAACCCGGGAGGCCGTCCCGCCGGGAATTAAAATATCTTCTTCTTTTTGTTCTTCTCCAAGGTCCTGCAAAGGATCATGAAGACCAGGGTTCAGGAACGTCCCCTGACCATGGAATCCCCAGCCATCACCCATCACCCATCACCCCGACAACGCAACGGCATCCCCATGTTGAATCTAGGGATGTGAATCTCTTAAACGCAAAAAAACAACTACCTGCCAAGTAGTTCCAGTCAAATTGACTGTTCAGCCTTCAAAACGAGAGCTGGTAAATTATGGAAAACACGGTTATATGCTATAGACCCTAGAGTATCTGTGGTATAAAGGCAGGGACGAATTTCAAATTATAAAGATGTACAATGCATAAGGTTAGCTCTCTGGCTCACAGCTGAGCGGACTAGAATACCTCCCATTGCCAACTTGTAGTTTAGGCCCGTCCTATTTACTGGAGGAGTGAACAACGTTTCCGTTGCATAAGAACCTTACGGGAGGGTAATGATTGTTCCAGGTATTAGTCAAACCCTCAGGCGTCACCAGGGAAACAAAGTCATGGCTTGTGAAAAACGTTATATTTGGATTGTAAAACACATGAAAATCTAAACAAATGGTCTTCATTTATTTTCTTTGGCAATTGACCGTGGAATAAGCGGCATAATGCCCTCAGAGTTGATCATTATCAAGAATTAATGGACTTCACGGAGGCAACCGTGGACACGGAGGCAGGCCTCCTCGTCATCCATTAATCCCTGATCATGGACACCTCATCCCTTACTTATGCTTGTGTATTGTGTACATTGTTTTTCTGTACATGAATAATAATAATAAAAAAAACTAATAGTGCTAGAGAACCAATATTAGTTCTGTCCGTTAACTTTTGTTTATTTTAATGGGGAAAAAGGTTAATGGGCGAAATGTAAAAAAAAAAAAAAAAAAAAAAAAAAAAAAAAATCGGCTTTTACCCTCGGGACAAATAATATAATATTCTGACCCATCCCTAGTTGAATCTATCTCAAAATAAACGAGTCTGAACACATCCGGTCTGAACACATCTGGTGTCAACACATCCGGTCTGAACTCGTCTAAAGAAGACAATGTCATGTTGTATCAAAATGAGATTCAGCCTATTGATTTGGTTTAGGCTTAGGAAAGCTGACCAAACAATAACAAACCCCAGTTTAAGTCGAGTCCAGTGTAAGATTCCTCCTCACGGCCCCTTGTGATTCATCACCTCCCCCTTAAGAGGGCAGCAGCCCCCAGAATGAGTGCAGTGTGCAGGGTGGCTCTGTGAGCGGATTACCTGGAGGCCTCCAGCTTCTGCTGCTCCAGCTGCCTCTGCTGGGCCTCCCACTGGGCCTTCTCGTCCTCGTGCTGGCGCCTCTTCTCCTCCAGCTCCCTGTGCTGCGCCTCCAGGTTCCTCTTCATCTGCTCGTGGCGCCGCTGGAGCTGCACCGGGACCGCATGCTAACCGTTAGCACCTTCTAGTGATCATCCTAACTTTATTGACACAGCGACCTTCATGCAGGAAATAGCAGCCTGGAGAGCATCCTGATCACGAGAGCTCACATCCTGTTTGGCTGAGTTGACTCCATGCCATGCTTACTTGAGCGTGACTGAGATAACTCACGCCAACACTGTTTAGCCAGCGTCTGCCTGTATTTCCTTCAATTACGACGCAGTCCCTGAGTACATGGGCATTTCAGGAAACTGATCAGTGTGGCGAAACAGAAGGTCAGGTGATCAGGAGGCTCTGCAGGCTCAGCTCAAAGGGCTTCACGTTTTAAAAAGGGGCAGTAGGCAGGAGTTAAGCGCCATCATTTGAGTGATACTTGCTCCGCTATAAGTGAGTGAAATGTTCTGAAAAGATCTGTTTTGGTTGACCGCACGCCTGCGTCTGTGTGAGACTAATCCTGGTTAATTCCAGACTAATAAGGACATCTGATTGGACTCGATTTGTTTAGGGAATCCATCCTGCCTGTCAATAACAGGTGCTTGAAGTGCAACACTGACTTCCTCCCTCAACATGGAGAGGAAGAGAGAGAGAACGGCACATTCGAGTTCTGCCGTAGTCTCTTTCCAACTCTGGAATATTACCTACAGCAGCTCAGTCAGAGTTTGCATTAGAGTGATTTAAAATGGATTCAATCCCTCCTCCTCCCCCCACTGATGGTATATCAAGCGCACCTCAGCCTCTGAGTCTTTGAGCTTCTGGATCTTCTCCTTGACCTTCATCTCGAACACCTGTTCCATTTCCATCTCCATCTTCTTCATCTTGGAGACGTGCTCCCTCCTTTCCTCCTCCATCTGGGCCAGAGGACTCCTGGGGACACGCAGGGGAGAGGAGCATTCATATCGACCTCGGGAAGAGCCCGTTCCACAAGCTAAAAGTCCTCCCTGTGTTTCTGAGCTGCTTGTCAGAATGGACGGTTAGCAACGACCCAGTGGTACAGTAACGCACCACATACAGAGACAGCAAAGGAACATGGGAGGACTTTCACTTTGTGAACCAGGAGAGCCACTGTTCAACATGAGTCAGAACACCAGGTGCATTAAGCTTCTGACACTAGGCACTGTGCACTAGGGCAGGTCTAAGGCCGCAGGAGCAGGTCTAGGAAAGACACAAGGTGTGGAAGACCCCAGCGGGCTCAGGAGGAGAGGATAGACCACCAACGGGGCGGTGAGAATAGCTGCTAGGATGCACAGAGAAATAAGAGAAATGCAGTTCCTTTAAAATCGACACATTTAAAAACAGCCATCTCCTCAATTTGAACAAATGTTTCATTGAGAAGGTCAGAAGATCTTTCAGAGGCTTGGAGTAGACGGGTTGGGACGTGAGAGGAAGGGGGGGGGGGGGGGGGGGCAGGGAGAAGGTGTAGGGGGCATAGCTCTGGGAAACCGGCCAAGAGAAAGCAAGATAAAAACATGAACCCAAAACAAACTTACATGCCGTCATCTGTCTGGTTTCTAGAGATCAGAAACAGAAACAGAAAAACACACAGGCTCTCGTCATGCTGCAAATGGCCCCATGCGTGAAGACAGCTCAGCATGTCAGCAGGAGCTGGTCATAGAGTTACACGGGTGCTCCAGCCTTTGGTATTGTTAAGGTGTGTTAAGGTACTGTTAAGGTGCTGTTAAGGTGCTGTTAAGGTGTGTTAAGGTGTGTTAAGGTGTTGTTAAGGTGCTGTTAAGGTGTGTTAAGCTGCGGTGGACAATTGAACACTAAGTACCTCTCATGACAGTGGAGGGCCTTGGACACTGAGGCTATGGTGGGCTTTGATTTAAGCTTCCAATGGTTGAAAACAAAGAGCTATTTTCTTTCAAATTATAGAAACATTGTCTTATGGGCATCCGTCTCCAAATAACAATAATAGAGTCTAGTTTGACAGGAAGGTCTCAGCCAACTCTCAGCTATGAGAATTGGACCTCTGTAAAATGTATTTATTTGAGTTTCCTGTGCCTGCCTCTGTAGGAAACCGGCCCCTGGCTGATCCCTGACCAATCATCTCCTCCCAAATTGGTTTGGGAATTCCATCTTGGGTGGCAATCACAGATGCCTGAATGCAACATGCAATCATCAGTGGTGGAGAAACGCAGAGAGGATGAGGTCTGAGAGCCCCTGGACTGAGAGCCTCTGGAGTGAGGTCTCTGTGTGGCCCTGACCTCCAGACCCTGACCCCCAGACCCAGAGCAGCGCTCCTCTGGAGAGGTGTGCGGTGAGGACCTACTTGGTGAGCTGGCCCTTGTTCCTGTTGTTGTCCACGCCGTTGTAGGTGACGGCCGCCAGCTTGCGGCTGCGGTAGTTCTCGTAGTGGACGTTGTTGGTCACGTCCTTCAGGTCCTGCATGTGGGTTCTGGAAACAGGCGGCTGCTCAGAATCTGACAACTTCAACGCACGGCTGAATCCCTGATTATGCAATGGGTTCATTGGTCATGCCGCCGATTTCGGCCAATCAAGATCATTCGATGAATTGTGTCAAGTGCTGTGCGGTGGTTCCCCTTTAACGGGAGCCGACGTGAACGCCACGGTCCCCAGGCAGCGAGGGAAGGCCTTGGCAGAAGCCGGCGTATGCTGTGGCTGTAAGGTGCGGGCGTACCTGATGAGCATGTTCCGGAGGATGGTGAAGTCACAGTGCTCCCCGTTCTCCACTGAGGCAGGGGCAGAGAGGTGGAGGGGTTAGAGGAGGTCTCACACAGTGAGGAGCCCCGGGGGAGCAGATATCGGGAGGGCCCAGACGAGGAGCCCTGGCGTTAACCAGGACAATGAAGAGGGACCCTATAGAAGAGCGACCTGGTGTGTGTGCTGCCTGCCGTGTCTCCACCCTCTTTCCCGTTCACCCCTGAAGCCTTCACAGGAAGCCCTTCCCCGGTCCGGGAAGACCCTCAGTTGGATTCCACCCTACCTTACGCCCTCACCGTTTTAAATATCCCATTATATGCTTTTTTTATTTCGGCCAAACCAATTTCTTCGTCCAACAACCGGTCCGTTGTCATGCGTTTGATCAAGTAGACCTCGGTTCAGTCAAACTGCCAACACGAGGCAATTGTTGCTCATTAAGGAAACGGGAGTCAGTTGGAAGGCTGCAGTACAGAAGACCGTCAGCAGAGGGCCTCTGTCACTTCCTCTCACACAACATATTTACAGAACTCCCTCACAGAAAGCCCCACAAACAGACTGTTGTGGCTTGCATAGCTTTCAGAGCGCCTTGGCCTCTCTCCCACCCCTGCGCCACTCTTGTGCTGTCATGGGGCCAAACAATGTTTTTGGTGTTGAAATAGTCACTCCCCACAAGGGCGGGAAAAAATGCTGGTGGTGAGAGTTCCCCAGGCAGCTGCAATACCACCGACCTTCCACTGGGGGGCAGAGTGTCCTGCTCAGCCACTGATGTCACCAACCACTAGGTGTGACAGCTAGACAAGGACGAGCTCAATGAGTTACAGCGCTTCCCCTCGTCCACCCTGCATTGGCTGTACTAGCCCACTCCGGCAGGGCTGGAGGCTACGTGCCGTAGAGGAGAAACAAACTGCCTGGTGTCCCCAGTAAACAACGCTCACAGCCCACACTATCTGCAGAAACGGTTGAGAATCAAAAGGTCACACTAACTTCCTCGACATCTCCTGAATCCTCTACGCTTCCTGTCCACACAGCTGGCTCGTACCAGTACATGTGTTGAGTCGCTTTTGTGTGAACCAATCCTTAAATCCTTAAAAAAAGGGGGTTGAAACGCATTCGTCCTCGGGTTTCGTAGCACAGAAATATCCTGTTCTACTTGGAAATGAGCGTCACCTTCCAGAGGTAAAGATACACAGTGACAGCCAGTCCCACAGAGTCGTTCTCCTTAGTGACTCCCTCTTGTGGCTAGGAAGCCCCCTATGGCTCATCCATGTGCTCATCATGGTGCAGCTCCACCTCCCACTCCCTCTGTAATCCCAAACAGGCCGTCCTCTGAGAGCTGCTCTGGTGGCTGGGTCTAGATTAGTTACAGAGCGTTTCTTCTGAGTCACGCCTTGATGCGGTGCCCTTAATTCAATACATATCGGTCGTGTAAATCTGAGCCCGTGTATCGGGCCTTGACGCAGCTTCCTGGGCCAAACCAACCATCTACTCTCACATCCTGTGTGCTGAGAGGCAGCGTGTGAACACGTATGACAGCGTCTTGATGTTTGCATTATTCACGTAGTGGTTCGTTGTTTGCTTCGTACCGTGTTGAGTGATACGGTGGATGTGGTAGTTGGAGGTACAGAAGTTCTATGGCCATGAGGCAGAGGGAAGGGAGGTAGCGAGTGCTTAGCAGGCGGTTCTGCTCAGACAAGAACGCGCGCTACGCCAAGCATAGCATTGAGTTCAGATCAGATAACAAATAGCGTTCACATGTCGGTTTCAGCTCACTGGAGCACAGCAAAAATTGTAATAGCCCTTCACATCTGGAACGGTTAGCGTCTCTGTGACAGACGTGTCAGCCCTCTACAGCCCGCCCCCCCCTGAAGCCTAGAGAACAGCCCAGCACTAGGGGGACCTGAAGCCTAGGGAACAGCCAAGCAGAACCTGACGCTTCAACAGCCTTTAAACAGTCACACAGGTCGGCTGACAGATCAACAGACTTTGGGCAAAATAGAGAGAATTGTAGAGATGGTAAAACAGAGACGTAGGATTGGCAAACAGGGTGCAAAACAGCTAAGTAGAACAGTTGCTATAACAGAACAAGGGAGAGTTGGCTAAACAGACAGCCCTATGGATTTAGCTAAATGGAGCAAAATCAACGAGCGATATAGACTGGGCCAAAAAGAGAAGCCTTTGGTCCACTTTAGGAATCGATCGATGGCCTCTCACCTTCGGCCACGCCCCAGGGGTACTGCCGTCCCCGCACGCGCTTCCCGTTGACCTCGATTATCGTGTTGCTGCCGACCACCGCCAGGGGCAGGCGCTCCTGCGGGGCCAAGGGAGGGGGGTGGGGGGGGGTGTTAAACAGCTGAACCACAACGGATACACAACGCAAAACTGGAACAGCACTGGCCAGCATGCAAACAAACATGACGCACATATGCAAATGTGTGCGTGTACGTGTTGACACAATTAGAAGCTTTCGGTTGTGTGAACTAAATGTGTGCAAGAGTTTGAGATGACCACTAAATGGACCAGCCCAGGTGTGGAACGGCCTTATGCAAGAGTGTGTGGGGGCACGGTGGGCCCACGGCAGCAGTGGAATGCACTGCCCTACATCCCATCTACAAATGGGTCGATATGTGTGGGTGAGGCCGCCCAGTGTCAGAGCCAGCCCACCCACACGCTCCCACAGATGCCCCTAGGGGGCGGCCGGGGGACTGCCAGCACAACCAACCTTGATCTTCTTCACCAGCTTGATCTCCTCCTCGTCGTCCGTCTCGGGGAACTCGTAGATCCTGATTTTGTGCTCCTGGATCTCCCGCATGATCTGCAGATGACAAGCGGGGTCTTTAGCTACCGACGCAGGCGGTGACGTCGGGCTGGCTGTAGTAGACACATCCTAACTGCATCATGTCAACTCAATAGATTAAGGGCTCTGTTAATCACAGAACTACTCCAACAACAAAATGATTCATGTTGAAAGCATACAACCCAACAAAATCTTCAGAATATGATTTTCCATGCATTTCAATTTAATTTAAAACGTGAGATTCATGTTAAATGCCCTCTGAGTAGGCTCATGATGGGGCCTTCTGAGTAGGCTCATGATAGGTCTTCTTAGTAGGACAGGGTCCACTTAGTAGGATCATGATAGGGTCCTCTGAGTAGGGTCATGATAGGTCCTCTGAGTAGGGTCATGATAGGTCCTCTGAGTAGGGTCATGATAGGTCCTCTGAGTAGGGTCATGATAGGTCCTCTGGGTAGGACAGGGTCCTCTGAGTAGGGTCATGATAGGTCCTCTTAGTAGGGTCATGATAGGTCCTCTGAGTAGGGTCATGATAGGTCCTCTTAGTAGGGTCATGATAGGGTCCTCTTGGTAGGGTCATGATAGGTCCTCTGAGTAGGGTCATGATAGGTCCTCTGAGTAGGGTCATGATAGGTCCTCTGAGTAGGGTCATGATAGGTCCTCTTAGTAGGACAGGGTCCTCTGAGTAGGGTCATGATAGGTCCTCTGAGTAGGGTCATGATAGGTCCTCTGAGTAGGGTCATGATAGGTCCTCTGAGTAGGGTCATGATAGGTCCTCTGAGTAGGGTCATGCCCTCTTGTATTGACGACGTCCGAGTTGGCGCAGCTGGGGTTATACTCTCTTTAACAGATTGATGAACGTGTCTTTAACTGATGATGGTTAACCACTGGTTAGTATTATTATATTGTTACTATGATTACACTTACTACTATCATAAGTCTTGGTGTCAACCACTTCTTGTACTGTCAGATTTCCATGATCATCTCTCAGTGCCCGTCTGCTCGCTCCTCACAGAAGCTTGTGTTTCGTCAGCAGACAGAGGTCTTGCCATTCTTCTTGCTCTTTGCAGGGGAAACGGTCTCCCAATCTGTCCAGCAGACTGGACTCGCCTCACAGACCCAAATCACCACAACTCAACGGAGTTTAAAACGGTAATGGAAACGCAACTCAACGCGCAGTGGTTTGACTGAGCACGGCCGAATGTGCCAATACATATAGCCCAGCCCTGGAGGACTGGCTGTCAATCAATACCGCGTGTCAATAGTCCAACAGAGGCCAGTCGATACACCCAGGAAGGGGAGGTGCGCGCGCACGCACGCACGCACGCACACGCACATGCACACACACACACACACGAAAAAGAGGATCCAGAAACAACGTTGCTGGAAGACATAGCAACACACCTGCTTCTTGAACTGCTGGCCCTCCTCGGGTGTCATGGTGTCGGCCTTGGCGATGAGGGGGATGATGTTGACTTTCTCGTGTAACCGCTTCATGAACTCGATGTCCAGGGGCTTCAGCCTGGGGACAAGCAGTGCGTGTGGGGGGGGAAGGGCGGTTTTATTAGCTTAACATTTGAACCCAAGCGTAACATTAGAACAATGTTAGGTTATAAAGGATAAGAACCCGCTCGGTGACTAAACCAAGGTCACCGTCTCTCCTGGATTTATGCTGCTGGCGGTTTACATTCAGGGCATTCATTCAGAGCAGTGTTACCACTGATTTACCTGAACTAACCCTCATTGCATCCTTCCCCGCCCACCCCTCAGAGGAAAGAAAAATAAGCAAGGAATTTATGTTATTCAATTAGGAATAATTATAAAATTTGCTCTGCGTCGTAAATGCCTTCCGTTATCCAATCAGGCCCTGCGTTAGCCCACAGCGAACAGAGAGTAGGCCCTAACACAGAACCACTGGAGGCTACACCACCCTGAGGCGTGTGGCTGACCAGGGCCAACGTGAGGAACCACACAACGCAGCTGCTGGACCGTTTGTGTGCGTGTTGAGCAGGGGAGACCACACAGTCACAGGGGCCAGGTGTGAGCGTGTGTGTGGTCAGAGAGGGGCTCTCCAGGTCAGCGGGCTCAGACCAATGTTAGTACTGCCAGAAGGTGGCCAAGCTAGCAGAGAGAGATGCCCTCTACTCTCCATCAGCAGCCTGTCTACCTCTACAGAACAGGCTGCTGTGGAGACGCTTCATATACTCAGACCCTATTGTACTTTATACACGAGGAAGGTCGCATTAGTACACATTAGTTATTATGAGAACCAATGGTTGTTTGTCGGATGTCATTGCCTCTACTGTGATGGAGTTTCTAATGGTTTGGTTCAACGTTTTGTCCCCCCCTGCATTGGCTCTGCTAATGTTAGTAGCTCATGTAATGGTGGACAACCAAAGCCTTCATCCATCGGAGAGGGCCACCTACCCGTGTCCGGAGGGGGCGATGAAGTAGAGACAGCAGTGCACTCTGTTGTCGGGCATCAGGCGTCTGTTCACCCGCGACTCGGAGTTCAGGTAGTCCTCAAACTTGTTGTCAATGTGGTCGATGACCGGCTGCCAGCTGAGAGGGGGACAAGACAGGAGTAGATCAGACGCCGCCAGGAAGGATGTCCCTTCATGGAAGCTGTACCCCGCTGCGATCAACTGTAGAGCCCTCAAACATTTAATAGAACGATTGATAACTAGATGTATCCACCGAGAGGGAAACCACACTGTCCACGACATGAACCCAACAAGACACTGCCCTCTTCACATCAGGGCAAGGCCAGAACAGAGCGGCACTGCAGGCACTGTTCATGGTTCTACTTTACTACAAATCAAATAATAACTACTGCCTGTCTCACTGCACCCAAAGGGTGTCTCACAGCTTTCGGCCGCGGCGGCCAGCCTTACCAGTCACTGTTGTCCACGGCGTCCCCGAAGCCGGGGGTGTCCACGATGGTGAGCAGCAGCTGGACCCCGCCCTCCTTCACCAGGACCTTGGACTGCTCCACCTGGAGCCATGCAAGGAGGGGGGGGGGGGGGGGGGGGGAGGACCGTGTCAGCAGTGGAGGAACAGCATCATCCTCCTTATTTTATTTTCCCCTTGTTCCATCAGTTCCACACAGTCCATTTGGCCCAGACACCAACTCGTTACGGTACCGGGATCATCACCGGTAATGTTGGCAAGAACAAGTGTTTCCATTGGGTAGAACCGTTTGGAACCGTTTTTGAGACATCTCTGTCCCTACAATTCCGGCTATCGGGTCGTTTTGGAGCGCGAGACCCAACACCTACTTCTCGAAGTTTACTTTCAATTCAGTTATTGTGTTGAAGATCCAATGACAGCTCTATAGATATAGCTAAGAAAGCGATATGGTATAGACATTTCCCAGGGAGTCTGTCTATAGACAAACGACAACATAGATCTCTGAGAAGAATTACATGAATTCTGAGTAGAATTCCTGTAATGCAACGCACAGAGAGACCCTGGTTCCCCCCCCCCCCCCACCCCCACGTGGGAGACCTCCATTCATATACAGTGTCACGTTAGACAAACGTCACACACACACACATACACACGTATGTAACCACCAGCTGACCTCAGCACTTAGAGCCTCGTCACTCTTCACAGTGAGAGCTAACCCCAGCCCACCCTGTCTTTCCTCTAGTCTAGTGAAACAGCATGCAGAGGAGTTTGAGCCAACTCCATGCTGTTCTGCCCCTGGAGAGTAAACCTGTGATTGGGATATTCATTTTGGGTGGGTCAAAAACAAAATGGCCTACAGGCCGAGTAGATCCGACTCAGACCGAACAAGCATCCATGTCTTGACTCCAGCAGCAGAACCCCCGCACGCGCTGGAGCGTTTTCCATCTCCACCTTGAGGAGAGCGAAACCCTGTGACACACAGGGCTCTCATTACGTGGAAACATGCAACAACTCAATCCAACAGATTATTCCCAGCCAATCACAACACGCCGTCGGCCCACGTAAAACTGCTCCCTTGCCAATAGCAGTGTACACTCATTCATGCTGTTCCGAAGAACAAACAATGGGATGTATATGTGAGGTGTGAACAACCACAGCATTGAGCCGAGGTGTCCCTGTGTGTGGCATGGACCGCTGAGCCCCAGTGTGTGTGTTTCCCAGAGACAGAGAGGGACTGTGTGAGTGCCAGGCCCACAGCAGCTTAACCAGCACATTGTAGGGTCAGGACCACCGTGAGACATTTGGAGTGTCTCCGACGGGAGACACATTAAGAGGCCATTTCAAAAGCCATAATGGGAGGCTGAGGAAGACCCAGATGACCACATTATCATAGCTTGTAGTGCACACACACACTGAATTTTATCACATTGAGCCGTTAACCGTAATTTAAACAGCGCCCTTCGGTTGTCATGGAAACCAGTGACTCGAGTGTTCTCCATCCCATTCAACGGTATGTGGTTGTGTATATTGCACAGACCTGGCAATATTTACATAAGCAAATGGTTATACTTTGACGGGAAAAATGCAAATGACTATCATTGTTTATACATTTCTTTTGATGTAGAAATATCAATGCATCCAAGCTAACCGCCACTGTAGTGAGAAAGGTGGTACAATAACAGGAGGGAGACAGCGTCTTATTAAAGCCCTTATCTACCTTCAGCCCATCCTTCATATCAGGACAGCCGGACCCGTCTCTCCTGTTATAGCAACCTGCAGCGCCTGCTCCCACAAAAGGAAGAGTAGAGAGCCAGCTATAAGGCACTACTGGTCGCAGGACAGGAAAAGCCCATAGTCACTGAGGGCATTTCTACATTGAAATAAGACATTATGGAGACTTTGGCGCAGCAGCTGAAAACACACGACTCCTTTAGAAGCACTGCTGCCAGTGTGCTCACAGCACCACTCCTGTTTAAGTAGGCCTGCGTGGGCGTCAGGTTATCACAATGGAGGACTCCCCGTTTAAAAGGCCACTTCATTAGCAGGTTATCTACCTTCCTGGAGGGGACTCACACATGATATGGGGGATTAAGGAGATAGGGGGGGTCGCCGAGGGTCACCGGTCAGCAACCTGTGATCAGTCTTCTAATCACAGGTTCCAGGACAGTGGGGGAACATCACCATGCTTGACTGACTACCACCGTGTGGGATTATTACTGCCATTTATTTTGAATAAGAGACTGTTCTCTCTACAAATGGGCAATGTTTGAAGAGTAAATCAAAGTACTCCCTCGCATGAGGAGGGGCTAGGCTACTGTAACACCGGCTAATGGAAAGCAAATGCTAGCCAACCAACTCTCCTTCTGGAAGCTGAAAGAGGAATCTGGAATCAAACAAACCAGTTGAATTTGGCCATTACACACAGATAAAAACATATCACTATGTACTCTTTAAATCATTATAATAAAAAGGACAAACAGAAACCCTTCAACAATGTTCCCAGAGAACCAATCAGTGTGCTCGAACGATTGCTAGATTTGAATTGGCTAGGACGGTATTGCCCCAACTTTAGCCCCGCCCCCTACTTCAGAAACAAACCTGCACACACTAGCCTGGGTCAGAAGGTAAAGCCTACCCAAACACAGTGGCCTGGGTCAGAAGGTAAAGCCTACCCAAACACAGTGGCCTGGGTCAGATGGTAAAGCCTACCCAAACACACAGTGGTCTGGGTCAGAAGGTAAAGCCTACCCAAACACAGTGGTCTGGGTCAGAAGGTATAGCCTACCCAAACACACAGTGGTCTGGGTCAGAAGGTAAAGCCTACCCAAACACAGTGGTCTGGGTCAGAAGGTAAAGCCTACCCAAACACAGTGGTCTGGGTCAGAAGGTAAAGCCTACCCAAACACAGTGGCCTGGGTCAGAAGGTATAGCCTACCCAAACACACAGTGGTCTGGGTCAGAAGGTAAAGCCTACCCAAACACAGTGGTCTGGGTCAGAAGGTAAAGCCTACCCAAACACAGTGGCCTGGGTCAGAAGGTATAGCCTACCCAAACACAGTGGCCTGGGTCAGAAGGTATAGCCTACCCAAACACAGTGGCCTGGGTCAGAAGGTATAGCCTACCCAAACACAGTGGTCTGGGTCAGAAGGTAAAGCCTACCCACCATCTACCTTGAGCAGCCAGACTAGCATTCATCACACACTGCCTGGAGCTCTAGACACGACTCCGACCCCAGTCACCTCCACCATGAGGAACACACAGGGGTTCAATCCAGGACCTTGGGTCAGGACTGTGCGAAAGGCCGGACGGGAGTTAAGGAATAAGGGCAGGGGCTAAAAGGCAGTGCTGGGAAGTTATTTAGAGCAGCCGGCATTTCTGCTTAAAAATATTAATAGAAAACATGTCCACTTAGGAAATGGTAGATGTAGCCAGTATTTGTGGGAATAAGTGGGAAGGAAGATCTGTTTTGCTTCACTGTGAAGTATTTTTTCCATACATTGTATAGCATTGTTATGTTGGCTTCGGCAGAGTTTGGTATCCACTTTGAAGACGAATACAGAAGGCTTTTCTTTCAGACTCCCACTGCCTTGACTTGGAACAATGCTGGTTTGGCACAAGTTAACATGGAACGCTCCACAACTATCCACGCTTTGTGAGGATCCTTTGAGTGTCTCTTGGCATTCCACCACAGAATGAGCCCAGCCACAGACTCGTCTGTTTCAACAACAGGCTGGCCAAAGTCAGTGAGCTCATGGGAATAGGATGAACAATATGGCCCGCTTCAGCTCTATAGAATGAGCGTACCATCAGTTTACTGATTCAATTAGTATCGGCGGACCACTTCAGCATTACTGTCTGGCCTGCACAGCATGTGCTTATTAAACTGGAAATGAACAGAATCCCGTTCCACTTTTTATTCCTGCAACCATAAATTCCTGAAAAGGGAATTGCATCGGAACAATTTATACACAAACTGCTGATTATACACAAAGCTTTTCTGGCAAGGGCCATGTCTGTCTGTTCCAACTGAACAATCACTAGCAGAGATCTGAGCCACCACCTTCAATGATGTTACTCCAGTTTAACAACCAGCAGAGATCTGAGCCATCACCTTCAGTGATGCTACCCCAGATGAACCACTAGCCGGGATCTGATTCATCACCTGTCAGTGACGTTACACAAGATTAACAAAAAGCTCCGCTTCTATTGCAGGCTTTGAATCAAAACAAGGGCAAGTGTTACAGAGGACATCCCAAAGTGCTCTATTGTATTGCAATGGCATGACTCGGAAAACCAATGGGGACCACAACTATTTAAAATGCAATCAGTATGTGGTTCCTGGAGGGAGGGGGGGGGGGAGAGGGGGAGGGAGGGAGGGAGAAGCTCTGTGCCCTGTCTCACAGCGATTTGTTCTTCTGTAGGATAAACAAACATTGTTCAGCAGCTTTCCTTCGGCCCAAACCGCCCGGGATCTTAAACTAACAAGCACAGTTTATCATCAGCGCTCTGAACAGTGGCCCTCCTGTGTGAGAGCACACTGTGGTGGAGCTGAAGGAGGAAGGCCACCTACTGGGGGCCCAACACCCCTACTACTGTGCCGCAGGCTCGCACACGCCACGGCTTACTTCACCTCTGAAGGCCAGCGAGGGGCTGTAATGGGCAGGTGGACTAATTGCTGGTGGCGTAGGGTGGATTAGAGGGATTAAGTTCACAGGGAGTGCCAGGCTGCAGATCACCGGCAGCAAAGCCAAGGGAAGCCCCGGTCACCCTGCTGCAGGGAGCTCAGACCAGGGCCGCTACGGGGCCTCTCCAGGAGGGCAGCCTCGGACCAGGACGCCACGGGGCCCTCTCCAGGAGGGCAGCCTCGGACCAGGGCCGCTACGGGGCCTCTCCAGGAGGGACGCCTCAGACCAGGGCCGCTACGGGGCCTCTCCAGGAGGGACGCCTCAGACCAGGACCCCTACGGGGCCCTCTCCAGGAGGGAAGCCTCGGACCAGGACCCCTAGGGGGCCCTCTCGAAGAGTGAAGCCTCGGACCAGGACGCCCTATGGGCCCTCTACAGCAGCAGGTCATGTCAGATGCCCCCCTCAAAAGGAGAAAATTGCTTAAATAAGAAATTAAAGAAGCAAACCCAGTTCCTTTTGGCTGACAGCGGAAGGTCTAGGATCAAAATACCATGATGTTACTGCACCCAAGTTAAAACACACTGCGTCTATTTGGTCCATTTTGTATTTCCTTATAATGAGAATATGTATTATTTCTGATTATTGATGGAAAGATAGAACTAAAAGTAGATATTACACAAGTACAGTCAGGCTCATCACCAATGACATCAGCCATGGCTCAGCAGTTTAATATGGGCGGTATGGCATAGTAACACATGCAACTTTAAAGAGAAAATGATCCATTTGTTACGTAAAAACTAATAAATAAAAACAAATATCTGCATAATATGAAATATGGAAATGAGCTTACACAGAATAATGCTAATTGAGGCTAATAATTGGTGAAAGCCAATTAGCATTTATTATTATTATATTATTAACATTTGACTTCAAATTGAACAAAGAGCAGTTCTATGATTTTCTCCTCGACAATGTCTCCGATATATTGCTCCTCTTTGGTATGATTTCCCTTTGTGGTCAGCAGAATCTTCCCACATTCTAATCGATCATTATTCATACAACCATCATAGTTCCTCTAGAAGATACTGACTTCCCTAAGCAGCATGATAGAGCTGAGCACGTAAGAGGCTGCACTTGATACTGAACACCTACACTACCCCCCTGAAGCCTGCCTGAATGTCATTAACAAGGGTTTGGTGTACAGTGAATTGAATTGAAACATCCCTTCTGCAGTTTCCTATCCAGTCATTACGGATGTCAGCAATAAGAACCTTTCTTGCATTGTGAGGCGTGCTCAGTAAATGTGGACCAACTGGTTTGCATTGTCTTACATCAGGGGTGGTAACATCTAGGAGGGGTAGCCTAGCCAAGAGACAAGATGTCAGAGTGGGCCGTGACGCATCTACAACATTCTGAAGGCTCACCTGCCTTAGAGAAAGAGGGCACACCTGTATTACGACAGCCCCGGGCCCTGACACTGGGTCTGGACTGAGGAGGAGTCACACAGCACGGAGCCAGCAGAGGGAAGGGCCTCGGCTCAACCCAATGCCAGGTCCACAGCTTGTGTTTTAGCATTACACAGACTTACACCCTCCTCCCCCCATTTCCCTAACGAACCAAGAGGAGAAACTCGGGTCATAATGGCCATGGGATGAAGAATTTATCCTTACAGAGGAATGAATGTTTTCTGTCAGAAGAAGCAGCTGGATACATAACAATAGGAGAGGTGGAAGGAGGAGGGGTCGAGGTGGGAGGAGGAGGAGCTTTACCTTGACAGTCTTCTTGATTCTGTGGGAGGGGCCAGGGTACTCGGGCGAGTACAGGTCTGTCAGAAAAAGGGAGTTGATCAGCGTTGATTTCCCCAAGCCGGATTCTCCTGGTGGAACAAAGACACAGAGAGAGAGAGAGGCGTGAGTGGGAGGCTCTGGGCCTAGGTGGAACGATACAACACAACGTCCAGATGTGTATCTGGGGCAGATTCCAAAGACACGGCTCGCCATGTCACATTCTTTGCATGTTTGACACGCAAACATTTTACTAAGGGGATTTCATTTCCTTCTCTTTAAGCTTGTTTTTTCCCCTTTTCTTTTTAAGGCGGACAAGCTTTAACATGAGATGAAGACAGGTTTATACTCCCCCAAATTCTTTTCCGTGTCTGCATTTTCAGGAATCCAATCAGGGAGAAGTGGGGAGATTGGGAAGGCTTTAGATTGGGAAGGCTTTAGCCGTGACTCAATCACTGTGGTTTTGGGTGTTTTGGGAGTGTGGGAGCAGACACTGGAAGGATACAGCCCTGTGTGTGCACGTGCACGGTACTTCTGTTGGGAGTGCACGGTACTTCTGTTGGGAGTGCACGGTACTTCTGTTGGGAGTCCACCGTGCTGAACACTCAAGCCAACCACAGGGAGGGGAACATGCTTCCCCATGAGCCCGCAGTTATCGAGCTACATCCATATGCTTAAGGTGGAAACAGACACTTCCTCAATGAAACACAATGAACCGAATGAGACCAGACAATCAGAATGACTCACTGCACGTTTTGGACTTTAGGGTTAGGTTGCTATTCAAATCTGCAACGCTTATACACGAGAAACAACTGTAGAGTTGACCTCAAGACATGTTGTCACCAGACATTCCCTCCTCCCCCATAAACTCCCCTCTCGGCTCAAGGAAATGCACTGGGACGGGGGTGATGGCTCCCAGGTGGGAGTGTCTAGTGTCTAAGGGCTGAAATCTAACACCTCCGCAACAGTGTGACTGCCACGGTGTGTGGAGAGAGCGGGGCCAACGGTGCGGACCCTGGGGGGCCAGCGGGGAGGACCCCGGGGCCAAACAAAGGGAGCAGTGTGTGGCTGGGCGAGGCGGCCCACTGCCTGGCACGGTGCACTGGGCTGCTCCCGACCTTTGAGAGGGAGAAGCGGCCCTGCCCGGTGACATCACACCACAGCTGCCCCAGCAGGGGGGGGGGGGGTCCTCCTATACCACGTCAGACCCCTGCACTACAGCAGAGGTTCCTGGTACCAGACGCTCATTTCACAGCAGCTGGGAATTATTAGATTAATTTCATGATCCTATCATAAGTAACTCCTGGTGGACATCCGCGTGTTGACGTTCCGCATGTTGCAAGACTAAATGTTTGCTTGTGTGTTGCTGTGAAATAAAGCCAGTGTCAAAGTAATGAAGAGGGTTTGGGCCCTGAAGCGCACAGGGTACCGCTCCCGGGCGGAGATTCTTGAGCTACGTTCCACGCCCGGCATCGAGCCACTGGGCTCGGCGGTACGTGGGAAGGGAATGGAAAGAGGAGACGAGAGCTGCACAAAAGGGACCGTTCTCTCAACACGCTGCATCTCAATGTTCTACCACAATCATAAATATTTCCCCAAGAGGGTACAGACACATTGAACTCAAATGGGCCCGACATCAAACCATGTTGACGGTCTGTTGTGGAGGAGCCACGATCTACACTACATAATTCAAAAGGTTGTTTTCCCTTTATTTGACAGGATGGTCTGGGGGGGGGGGGGGGGGGGGGGGGGGGTAAAGGGTGGTCTTGTGCAAACATTGGCTAAAATTGATGTCAGCTTGAATTAAGAAGGCCAAGAGCAGACGGCTGCCCGTTTGAGAGGGGACAGGGAGCTGGCCGTGTGGTATACATTCAGGCACATAGTGCAGAAAGGGAGGATGCAATGTTCTGCAGGTTTATGAGCCAGAAAACAGCTTCTCTAACCATGGGTTGTGATGAACTCGGTGGTGCGGGCGTTTGGGAAAGAGTCTGCAAACAGTTTGTCATGCTGTTTTCATACCTCCACAATGGACGGTTCAACTAGAATCAAAGCCCGGCTTGGGGAAGATACAGGGATCCTTCCCTCTCAGGAGGCTCATCCTCCTTAGGGCTGCGCCTCCTGAAGGCCCTGGGGGCCCGGGGCTGAGCCTCCTGAAGGCCCTGGATGCCCGGGCCCTTGCTGGGGCCCAAAGCCCACCAGAGAGGTGGGGGGGGGGGGGGGGGCGCCGGCGTGCCCACTGCGGTTCGGCGGGGCGGTCTGCATACTTCCTTTAAAGGAGATTTCCAGCAGCTGTATAAACCATGTGGGCTTTTTCCAGAGGAACTTCCCCAGTGCAGGCAGGGGCGCTGGCGGAGGGGAAGGAGGAAACGCTTGGCTTGGAGAGAGAGGCGGGGAGAGAGGGGGTGGGTTGGGGGAGAGAGGGGGTGGGTTGAGGGAGAGAGGGGGCGGGGTGGGGGAGAGACATCCGACGGGCTACTTGAATGCCGTTTGATTCATACCCTCACAGAACACTGCCAAAGTCAAAGTGTTGTGTTGCTGCAGTCGTGGAAACTGTAAACATCCAAAAGGGTCGACAGCGGGGGATTGATTAGACTTCCACGGAGCTCTGGGTCATTTGACAATAATCTGGATAAGGGAAAACAGGACTCTTATTTATAAAATACATGCGAACTCTTATCGTGTGTATATTTATAGAGCAGTTAACATCGTAGACAGTCTAGTTGTCCCAGAAGTCCGGAGTGATTTCGCAGCGAAATTCTTTAAAGAAATAAGGGGGAATTACACAGCAGACATTTTTGACCATTTAGTTCAAGGACCCTAGACGAGCTTCTGCTGCTCCCACCACAAGGTTGGTGCTGCATGGGACGGTAGCATGGGACGGTAGCATCATGGGACGGTAGCATCATGGGACGGTAGCATCATGGGACGGTAGCATCATGGGACGGTAGCATCATGGGACGGTAGCATCATGGGACGGTAGCATCATGGGACGGTAGCATCATGGGACGGTAGCATCATGGGACGGTAGCATCATGGGACGGTAGCATCATGGGACGGTAGCATCATGGGACGGTAGCATGGCACTGGGGCACTATCTTTCATATGAACCAAGGCTTTCCCACTGAACTCTGGGTGCAAGTAGCACAATCCCAACGCCTCATCTCCTCCTGGCACTTGACGTTTGCCAATTACACAGCTATTCTAATTACATGCTTTGCACAAAACCCGTGTGCGACGGCATTTCCTGACTGCTCGAGTGAGAGGAGGCAGACGGACATGCGTGACGGCTATCCCAGACAGAGAGGAGGGACAGGAATGCAGTGGAGGAAACATGGGCACCAGGAGTCATGACGGGGCACAGGAAGTGACATCACGCCTGGCTTGTTACTACGCCTACCTATAGCTCTGTGCCGCACTGGGCTGGGGGGTCTATCTGCCTGACAGGCGGCCGAGGGCAGCTGGGTGAATGGAATGTGAGGCTGTATGTGAGTAAACACGCAGTCCTCAGACGCTGTGTTGAGCCTGAGCGACTGTAGAGACAGCAGTTCATGTTTACCGTAGTCATCCATTTCTAGTGCAGTCACGAAGGGAAGTAGCAAACAATCGTATGCGCTACTTATTCGTTTGAGGAACGCATCTCAATACCTCCATCATAGCCATTATTATTACCCCCCTGTTGGATTTAATGGAGGAATATGTCTCCTAGAGATGTATATCCAAAGCATAGTAGTGAATTTAAGCATTACTTTAACCGATCCAAGCATAACAGATTGTGTTACATTTCCTCCACGATGACCTTTACCCTCAAAGTTATTTTTGGAGGGAAGCCATATCCACTTTGAGACAACATTTCATTGGTGCGTCATGTACTATAGCTTTCCAAAACATCCACATGATGTTACAATTATATGATGCAACATTATTTTATAGTTGGATTATACATATATTCATCTCATATATATATATATATATATATATATATATATATATATATATATATTACCCGTTTATTCAATTGGTCAAATGATTTGATTAACCAATCACTGACTGAGTGACCGCATGATTGTAGCATGGCATTGGCCATGTGGGGTTTGAATGATAATGTCAACATTAGTTCTCGTCAATATTAGCTTACAACATCCCTTCAAGCAGAGAACATTTGAGATAAGTTAATATACATTGTATACATTAAAGTTAACAGGGCGTAGTATTCCCAGTTGCCTGATTAAAGTGTCTAGTATTCTAAATGTCTTTATCGTTAACGTGTCTCTCTACATGTCCTACAGCTAGAACCCACACTAGCTCAAGGCCCACATCAGAAGGGCCAACCTTACTGTCAGCCTGGAGCATCACAGCATTCTGTAGAAAGAGATCACAGATGGACACTTTATCCAAGACTGCATTCTGTGATCAAAGCTGCAGATGGATTTGCCATGACAATCTCATGCACTTTTAGTCAATTTTCCAACATTTCCAAACCGTTTGCACGATGATTAGATTTCTAGACTCAAGCTTGGCGTGATATTCACAGAACCACAGACATTAAAAAATTGAGGCCCGTTCTCAAGCGTGACACGGAGGAAGTTGAAAGGCTAAGGAAACCTGTGATGTTTCAGTTTGTTGTGGAATGTGTAAATGTGTGTTATAACCCTGGTTCCTCAGTACCGCCGCATGCAGCTGGATGCTGCTGAGCTAAAGCCATCGCTAATGTGGTGGAGCAGCCAGCTGCCTGGGCTCTCAGGCCCACTGTGTCGGTGAAACTCAACGCCCAGGGACATGAATGAAGCGTAAAGAAGGAATGGCTATCATTATTTGTGTGCCAGGACAGATTGGAACACTGGTCAGAGGAGATGCAGCGATATGTTGGCCAAAATGTGTCCCATCGCTACACTAGTGAACCAACAAGTTGTTGGTGCAATTTGGTCAAAACTCAACAGAGAAAGTTTATACACAGCTGCATACTACATCAAGACTTTGGCTGGAGGACCGGGAGGAGTAAAGATGAGGTTTGAGGGAGTCACTCACCCACAACCATGAGTGTGAACTCAAAGCCTCTCTTCACCGACTTCCGGTACACTTGGTTGGGCAGATTGGCGAAGCCCACATAGCCCTCCAGGTTCTTCTGTTGCTGTACCAAGACCAAGACAAACAGCTTCAGCACCGACTCACAATACACACAAGTAGATAAGCATCACCCAGCGCCAGACAGCAGCGGGATATTAGATTACATTGTCAATTGTAAGCACAGCTAAATAGTCATTAGTCTCATGTTACAAGGCCTATTGACAGAAACAATATTTTGGTTAATGCTGTATAGTTGATACTCAATAAATGAGCTGCTGCCGATGTAATGAACGTAGTTTATTCATACTTACAGCTGTTCAAAGGGAAAGGTTGTCAGCGCAAGGGTGACGCAGAGAGGAGGTGATCCAAGTGAATGAATGAAGCAGGAAAAAAGCAAAAGGCACATTAAGTTATAGTAAATATTACAATCACAGTCAAAAATACATTAAATGATCTGGTGTCCGTCTAGCTGTCCAGCCTGATTCTGACCACCAAACAAATCACTGGAGTACAAATATGAGACAGAAGAGAGACTGTAATAATTAGAGCTGTCAAGCGATTAAAATATTTAATCGTGATTAATCGCATTAATGTCATAGTTAACTCACGATTAATTGCAAATTATCTATGCTAAATATCCCTCGATTTTTTTGTCCCATAATTCTTCTCATTTTAATTCTCTTATCAACATGGTGAAGTGCATCGGCTTGCCTTCTGCAAATGATTTTTTATTGATAACAACATTGGCATATACTGATCAAAACAGGACGATACAAAAAAAGAGCCTATAGTGCAATTAAACGACTGCTTTGAACAAATGTCATTTGAACATAGCAGTCAGGCTACTGCTTCTTTGTTTTGAGCCAAAGAAAAAAAAATATATATATTTTTTTTTTTTATTTTAAATAAAATAATTGCGTTAATTGCGCGATAATTTTTTTAACACCGTTAAAATTGGTTTGCGTTAACGCCGTTAATAACGCGTTTAACTGACAGCTCTAGTAATAATAACAGTCAGGCAGGCCCTAACTTCGTTAGGTGGGCCTGCTTCGTATATGTGGGCCTAACTTCGTATATGTCATTCAGTTCCCCGTACCTTGGTCGGATGGATTATACCGTGAATGAGATGTAAACATGGACCAATTGTCTTCACGTCTGTGCACTGAGTAACAGCTTAGATTTACTGTTTTACTAAAGCAACAATTTCCCAGATTTGGTGAGTGTATGCTTTTACTAGCTTTATATTCCAAGCAATACTGAATCGGTAATAGTCAAGTTGGTTTAAAAATACCCTTTGAAATTAACATTTGCGTTGGTGGGAGTAGTTTTGATTAACACAAGTCTAGTATTTTGACAAGCGATCAGAATGAGCTCAGTGAAGAGACCACTCTACACAGTGATGCAACGAGAAACCATTATCCTCTGGGCGTATGCATCCTCTGCTTGACAAGACTAAATCCAGAAATGTGACAGCCTCTTGGAAATGTTGCTGTTAAAGCAAGCTCACACCGTCTCCCCACCACTTCCTGTGTTGAAGACAAGTGACGAATCGCAGATCACTTGAATGTTCAGCAAAGTCACAGTGAGGGAATTGGCTGTGAAACCAGCAGAGAGCTGAACAAGATGTTTATCAAGGCTGTGAGAAACGCAGTTTCACAAAACCATTCTTATTTTCAGAACATCTTAACTTAAGCACCCTCTATTTCTCGTGGGATTTTTCTAATTGTATCCGTGAACGACTACCAGCTGCTAAAGTACAACAAATGAAAACCTAAAACACCAAGTTCAGCCTGCCTGTATCCCAATAGACTAAATAGAGTTGATCAAATGCTTTAGGAGGCGGAATAGCAAGAGTTGTATAACTTTGAATGGGGTACCAGGTTTACCATTAAACTTTCATAAAATTAATGAAATCGGTTCTTTCTCTCAATTCAACGCGAACCTGCAGTAGGAAATGAAATGATTTCTCCAAGCTCCAAACAACTTTGAATAATAGCTTACAGCAGAGTTACTCATTGATCAACTCATTGATCCATGTTGAGAACAACTATAGTCCCTCTTTTTGGCTCATCCACCGCAAAGTGTTTCTGACCTCACGTGAAATCAAGAGAGAGCAAATCTTACACTGCCAGAGTACTAATAATATCAGAAATGGCTGGAAGAGTTGTATTTTCTGACTAAGAAATATACTGATGGTACCGTAACGTTCCATCGGTCGCACAGCATTGCAGAGATGTGATTCACTTGTTTATCTGAAAATAAAGCTGCACAACTAAACTAATGTAAATATATACGTTTTGACAATCAGAACTGTTCTTCATCTCGGGGAGATGATGAGGGGGGAAGCTTTATACAGCTGTACGTTATCAATGGGATACTTCAAAATGTAACAAGAATTGAGCTCTAGAAATGGCATTGCAATCTCAAATGAATCACAACATTTGATAGTTTCTCCCTATTCAGAGGCTGCAAGGACGTCTATCTGCATACTTCTACCAGACTTCCTTTTACAACTAGACAAAAAGGGATAGAGAAGACGACGTCACTTTTAACTAATGACAAGCTGACCGCTCCCAGATAAATCAGACTAATCAACATTCTTCATCATGAAAGAATGTTAGTATGCCTAATACCAGATACCTTTGAAAATATATATTAGCTAGTGCTGCTAGTCAATGGACATTTTGGATAAGTTTGGGAGCTTGACTAGTCAAATATATCAATAAAAAGGCGCATGAACATACTAGTAGTAGTAGTATGTGCAGCTAGTATCAGCTGTTTCATCCGCTCACAGTGGTATTTGAATGTCATGCACACCACGCAGCACTATGTTCAACATGCACTCTGGCTCTGCTGTTCAATAGACTACCACCCCCTCCCGTCAATTTTAACTCAAGTAAAATGGATTAGTATGGCCCTTAATCACAGTTACAGTCTTAAAGAGCTTAACAGGCAAATTGTGTAGGTCTGCAATGCCATAAGCTTCTATATTCCTTAAACTCTAGTATTAAAAGTGTCTGCTTCATCTACTCTATAGGTGCCCAGTGCGTAAAGATAATAAGTTGTGTTGATTGTCAATTTAATTTTATTACAATTACAAGAAATAAAGCTAGGGCTAGTGGAGTAAATGACAATGTAATGATGATTCATACATAAACGCACACGGGACATCCTACACGACGAACGGGGATCAAACCTGGATGTAATCTCGTTGTAAAGTGTGGCAAACGTTACCAACCATAACAGACTACCTGTTGACATGCTAGCAGGCTAGTCTAACTTTAACCTAGATACGTAGACGGACTGCCTGTTGACAGGCTAGCCTAACATTAACCAAGTTACGTAGACTGACTACCTGTTGACAGGCTAGCAGGCTAGCCAAACGTTAACCTAGCTACGTAGACTGACAACCTGTTGACAGGCTAGCCTTACTTAAACCTAGATACGTGTATATAGCGTAACTTAAACCTAGCTACGTAGATAGCGTACACTGTAGTCACTCACTGCTATGGCACAAAGTTAAAGAAACACTTGATGAGCTTGTATCGACCAAGCTGCACAATCAAACCGAAAAACTCAAACAACCCGTACTACAAGTAGTACTGTAGTTGTACTACATGTAGTAGTACTACTCAAACATGTTAGTACGGACATGAAATATCCCCCTACTCCAGGAACACATTATGAACTGATCTGTGAGTCCCAGGAAACAGCAGACCGACCAGAGGCGGTGGGGCTATACACCCTTCAAATACATCGTAAACTTGTAGATTAATTTATTTAGTTATCAGATTAGTGAGGTAACTGTTCTAATTGGGGATTTTAGTGCG
Organism: Gadus morhua; assembly: GCF_902167405.1. Taxonomy (NCBI): domain Eukaryota; kingdom Metazoa; phylum Chordata; class Actinopteri; order Gadiformes; family Gadidae; genus Gadus; species Gadus morhua. The sequence goes on from NC_044069.1 coordinate 19,005,919, forward strand.
CTTACCCATCATGCTGCTGTTCCGGTCCGCCTCGCTGCTGCCCTCAAGCCTCTCCGCGTGCGACATCCTCTCTCTCGCGCTCGGCGGTACTACTAACGTCGGTTAGGAGAGGGAGAGGAACACACGTAGATATTTTAGCGTAGTGAGTGACTGAAGAACACCGTTCCGTTCGTACTGATATTTCCAATAGTTCAGGGAAACTGCGTAGAATGTCGTTGGTGAATACCAGCACAATGCAACTAGCAAAACAACTAACTAAATAAATAAATAATTAAATACGTACATAAATACATAATATATGTATGTGTTCATATTATTATTTAAGGTTAATGAGAGAAATTTACGAAAGCTTAAAGAGGTTGGGATACGGATTAAGAGACTTATGCTTTTTATAGATAGACTTGATTGTCAAGTTTTCTTTTCTTTTTTTTTTTGTTTCTTGGTTCAGCTCAAGTCGATTATTATTGGTCTGGTTTGTCATTTACAAAGCATCTCGAATTGACGAAGAGCTGCGAAGAGTTTAGCTCATTCTCAATCTCAATATTCATTCAAGCTAAAAAGAACTATTTGAACAAACGTGTAGTACGCCATCTCTCTCTCTCTCTCTCTCTCTCTCTCTCTCTCTCTCTCTCTCTCTCTCTCTCTCTCTCTCTCTCTCTCTCTCTCTCTCTCTCTCTCTCTCTCTCTTTCTCACACACACACACACACACACACACACACACACACACACACACACACACACACACACACACACACACACACACACACACACACACACACACACACACACACACACACACACACACACACAACATCACACACGTAAAGTACAGGCAGGCATCGTATCTTCCACATTTTTATTTCAGTATTCATGAATGCATCAGTCGGTCTCATGGGAACATAGGACCAATAGCGCCATCTAGAGGATGTTTGAACACATTCATTAACACATTAACCCGTTTCATGATGAAACAGTGTTCCACGTCTCGATATAGCCGAAATGCAAATCGTATGGCACTAGATATCTGCTGGCTGATGAGAGGGTGGGGGTCTACGGATGAGCAGGCCTGGCCTCCAGTCACTGTACTGCTAAATATGCTTCTGGGTGTAAGATGGATCCTGAAGTTTCAACCCCAGTGTTACCCTTCATGAGCAGAGGGCAGTAAGGATTTGTAGATTCAGCAGGAATACATCAAGAATTATTTTTTTCGCCCAACCATTGAATTATCCAAGGGCTAAAAGTTAAAACCCCTTTTTACCTAAGCAACTGTGCTCTCACCCTTACTGCCCACCCACTGATTACTAAAACCCCTTCTTCATTCAGTGACTCATTGATTCAGTAGCATATTTATCATTTTGAACAAAGTCTATCTCTACACAGAAAAATTCATGTTATTGATATAATACTGTGGTGTTTCTTTAGTACAGGATATATGTATTGGGAATACACATACGTTTCCCACTGCTATGAGATCTCTGCCATATAAGAAAAAATAACAATTTTGTTCTTTGTCAAAGAAGATTCGAACATATCCCTCAATGCAGTGTTGGGATGGTATCTCTCCCTGTCTTTATCCTTTGTAGCTCATGGTATCTCCCACTGTCCTAACCCTTTGGCTGCTGTAGCCCAGTGAGAGACGCGAGAGGCCCCACTTCCATGTAACCATACCATGTGTTGTCAGGATTACTCCAGCAAGGATCGCAGGATCTCTTCTGAAAAGGATCAGTGAGGAAAAATTATATGCAGGCAGACACACACACACACACACACACACACACACACACACACACACACACACACACACACACACACACACACACACACACACACACACACACACACACACACACACACACAAACAAACACACACACACACACGTCTGTGTCTGTGTGCGTGTGTTTGTGTATGTGTGTGTGTGTGTGTGTGTGTGATATACACATCAAACTCTTGTTTATTGACATGTGTTCACTGAAAGGAGCTCTGGGAGGTTGCTCACGGTGCAGACATAACGCAATCTTCTCTTGGAACTTGTGACCAGAATGATAGAAGCGATAAAGAACATCTCTGCCTGATTCTGGCTTCATGGCAGTCATGGAGTAAACCAATGTGTGGGGACTTGGACACCAGCAGCATTCTGCAGCACGGTATGTTCTCCAAGTATCTCCCATGACAACTTAGGAGAAGGTGATCACAATAAAACACATTACCACACGTTCACAAGTCGTGGCTATAAAAGAGCAGGGAATGGCAGGCATAAATTACGAAAATAATCATACAAGCATGCAGGATAAATATTCATTCTGCGGCTGAAAAACTGCAAATGTGATTTGGTTCGATTGTTGCTTCGCAAATTAAATTGAGTTGCACATGTTATGTTATTTCCTTAATGACGCTCTGGGTCCGGATGGGAGACCTGCATAAGCACGAGAAAAATGGAAAGCTTAATGGATACATGCCAACACATAACGCACATTGATTTTCACTTTATCTACTGAAGGCTATGGTACAAATGTCTTGCACACTGGAAAAAAAACATTTGGCCAGAAACAACACAAGCTCTCAGCCAGGGAGATGGCCGTGACATTGTGGAGATATTGTGTATTTATACTGTGTAGGCCGACACCCTGTCCCCTACACATCTCAAGAGGAGCAGATGATGTGCCGGGACAAATGCTTAACTAGCGGAAAGCAAAGAGTGCTGGTGAAGTGATGCACGTCGGCCCTGGCCTGATGCCGACAGACTGTCAGAGACCAATGGCGAATGTGTGCTTTTGTTGTGAGCTGAGTGGAGAGGCCTACAGATCTCAAGGTTTCATGCTGTCAAAACTCAAAATCAAATTGAAGGGATAAAAGGAAGCGATGTCAAATCTTTAGAAATCTGAAATGAAATGACCTTTTCACACTGACACAAAGGTGTTGCAATTTACTGAGAATTACTTTTTCTGCTGTGAGACCTCATTTAAAATTCACTTCAGTAGAATATGAGTTTCATGGAGCAAACGTCTCTCTGTAATTGTGCCATTTATCTGTTTATTACAACGGCGTATGGTAATTTCTGTAAACATGGATGTACATATCCCTCAGACACAGGAAACATGGCTGTAGATACAATGTGTTAATCAGCCAGCGCTCCGTAGGGGGGGGGGGCGGGGGCGTTTGGCCAGGCCTCGCACATTGTGATCCAAATGTTTACCCTGTTGCAGAGCGGAGTCGATGGAGGCGCTGATTTGATTCTTTTAATGAGGTTTCACACCTTGCAGTCAATTCTGAGCGTGCTAGAAAACGAAGATAGCGAGATAAATGAGCGGTGTGTTTCGGCAGTCGCGCTGAAAAAAAGTGTGAAAATAACTAAAAGCGTTCCTCCGCATTCAGTCCTGCTATTCCCAGTCTGCTCTTCTTCCTGGCTGGCCATCCCACATACAGTAGGCTCCCTTCCAAGGAACCAAACCACAACAACAACCACTCGTCAGATAACCTTACGTGCTAAAATAACTCGTCGAGAAAAAACCTCGGAGAGCAGCAGAGGTAAAAACAGCAGGGCCAGTGGGTGTACATCCATCACCACACCATTACTTTAAGTTGCTCCAGGTCAGAGAAGCAATATCTTACATAAGCTGATATTGGATACAGATGCCAATTCAAAGCTCTCTCAAGGAGGAAATGTCGCCAAAGGTCATCTTTCATAGGAAGGAGGACGGATGGTGAAAACCCCTCAAAATGGATGCCTATGTTCAGGATGTGTGTGACCCGATGTGTGTTCTCATTTCAATTTTACCTCTCCTATTGGGAACTAATGAACCAAATAATGAAAACACAGCTTAGTGTGACCTCAAATATTTGGGTGAGAAATGGTTGGGATTGTAATCACAATAGAGACATTTCCTGCAATGAGGCAACTATGAGATTACAGAGGGAGACTTCACATTTAGCGAGACGTCGTTAGGCTCAGCCCCAAAGCGGCCGGATCAAGAGAAGGGTTACTAAAGGTTCTCTGTAGGGATCCTTTCCATAGCGTTGACAGACAGGTTATAACAATCTGAGCCTGTGGACAAAGACGACCACTGCAGAGGACCTCCGTGGACTGGTCCATGTCGACACTGGACCACTCAGAGGTCACTTAGACAACACTATGTGAAGACAGGGTCCAGGTGGTCCAATCCCCAAGTTGTACAAGGGAATAAGGGAACCCAGGGCGGTAATCACTTTCTGTGATTCATATTTCAACGACATTAGAACCAATGTTCGTTGCTTGATCTTTTTTTTAAGATAATTCAATCTTACATTCACATTTACAATTGGAATTGATGGACTGCACCAGAATTTTAATATAATAAAATACTTTTCTCACCCATATCCAAATTCATAGCAAATGGGCAATCTACACGACTCTGTGCAACCACAGACTTGACTATTACTCAGCCTTTCCATGTTTAATGCTAAATGTCTTTATTGTGTTTAGTAATGTAGGACACTGTGAAGCAGCATTAGTAATAAACCCTGAAATAACAGCGTATTTTCACAAAGAAATGTTGAGAATTATAATTAATATCATAATGTGCAAGTTACAGCTTTGCGCATTGATTGATATACAGTGTTTTCTCAGTACATATATAATATATAATGCCTGCCAACTGAGATTATTTTCTAAATAAGAGGTGCCTTTCGAAGCCTCAATCCTTAATGAGGAGGACATTGCTTTGTCAGGCAACTACAGTGCAAGCAAATTATTAGTGTGTGACGAATCATCGTCAAACATTTGATCTCTTTGTTGCTATCTGAGTTGTTGCCACCGACCATGCAAGCTTTTAAATACTCACTCTACTCATGATCACGGCAGAAATGTAGAAGCTGGCGGAGACAACATGTTGGTAATAATCATAGCTCCGTTCTCTAAGCCACATCCAGACAGGCGGGCTGGGCAGAGGACAAGGAGGGGTGCTGAAAGAGCAGGACACCTTATTAACCTGGAGGCCATATTGTCATAATTGGAGAGGGGAAGCCTTCTATCTAGAATCGTTTGGAAATCCTTGAAAACTTGATCGAAATGCAATCTCAATGCTACCTGGGGGCCGGTGGAAGAGACGGAGAAATGGAGAAATGGAATTAACTGAAAATAATTCATTTCGTTTTTATGGGTCCTGAGGATTGTCTATTGTTGGCCAAGCATTGGCAGTCTCTGACCACAGCCACTAAACCAACCCAGGGTGCTAGCAAACACACAGGCCCATCGGAGGCACCCCAGTCCAGCTGGAACCCCTTCACCCTGTCAGACTGACCTTCAAAGAGGTGTCATCGTAGAACAAACACAGTCTCACTCTTAACACTAGTAATAGGTCTGCTTCTTTTACTAGTGGCACTCATAACACTAGTAATAGGTCTGCTTCTTTTACTAGTGGCACTCATAACACTAGTAATAGGTCTGCTTCTTTTACTAGTGACACTCATAACACTAGTAATAGGTCTGCTTCTTTTACTAGTGGCACTCATAACACTAGTAATAGGTCTGCTTCTTTTACTAGTGGCACTCATAACACTAGTAATAGGTCTGCTTCTTTTACTAGTGGCACTCATAACACTAGTAATAGGTCTGCTTCTTTTACTAGTGGCACTCATAACACTAGTAATAGGTCTGCTTCTTTTACTAGTGGCACTCATAACACTAGTAATAGGTCTGCTTCTTTTACTAGTGGCACTCATAACACTAGTAATAGGTCTGCTTCTTTTACTAGTCTCACTCATAACACTAGTAATAGGTCTGCTTCTTTTACTAGTGGCACTCATAACACTAGTAATAGGTCTGCTTCTTTTACTAGTCTCACTCATAACACTAGTAAAAGGTCTGCTTCTTTACGTACCAGGGCTCGGGTACTAAACTAGTGACGATAGGTCTGCTACCCTTGCATCATCAGCTACCAGTGGACATGACCCCCTGACCCAGCAGGACCCTCCTCCAACAGCAGCCAGCGATGGAAGCCCTGGAGACCCCTGGATGGATTGTGCTGATGAAAAGGTGAAAAAGTGCGTGAGGAATAGGATAGAAATTGTCCTGCTGAAGATGTTGAGGTGTAAACGTAGTCAACATAAACCCTAGCACATGTTCACAGTCACATATATCGTCGCCCTTCTTCGTGCGAGACGAGAATCGATACGATGGCGCCAAATATCAATGTATTTATATTTTAAATAAAATAAGGCGTTCTGAACAGCGTCGCTTCTTCATCGCTATCATTGTCTATCCTCCTCACCAAATGAAAGGGAATGAACGTTTGGCTCCGACGTGGTCCGGTGGCTCTTCGTCTACTTTGACATGCCTGGGTTAGGTTTTTGGAAAGGTGTCAATAATTTGTAGGGATTATTATTGAAAAATAAAAAATCGAGTCATTTTGTTATTTCAGATACATTGCTTTACAGATAAAAATAAATAAATAAAAATAAAGCAATTTGAAGAACACTAATATATGGGGTTTTCAAGTATATATGACCTATCTCTAGCCATTGTCAAGGCATTGTTCCATGGATTCACAGGGTCGAAGCATGTCAGCTGGAATCATGTGCATCAATGTACACAAACTCTTTCACACACTGAGGGACGTCTGAAATGGAAATGGAACCAATGAACCTCCCACACAGGTAAACAAAACCTTTGTACCTTTAACCTTTAACAAGAAGCAGCCTGGTTAAAACTAATGTACAGAGCAATCTTTACATTTACATTGCACACTGACTGCAGTCTGGCTAACGCTTGGAGGTAGGCAGGGGCAGTTGCATTGACCGCCTTGTAGGCCAGCACCAATCAATCATAAAGGCTGGAGGACCGCACACGCTTGTTCTAATCTATGATCGATTCTACTTAGGTAACTCATTTGCCAGGTGGATGAAGCTTCAGAAAAGGATTTGTGTGTTTCTGTTTGCGGATTAAGTGCTAACAGATCCCCGCCGCCAGCTAAATGATTGGTTGAAAGAACATGAAGTAATGACCCCTTTCACCCAGAGCTGGTCTGCGAACCAGACTTCAGATAATAATCTAAAGTCTTGTGACAATGGTTCCTATCTCAATGCTGGGAGGTCCAGAACCACATCAATACTATAAGATGAGCTGTGTCCACTCTACCAACTCAACAGCAAGAAGAATCAGAACATGACAAGAACAACCTCGACCAAGACCAGGTGTTGGGAGCTAAATATAGAGTTTTAAGAAATAATTAGACAAAGCAATATTGGAAACATTTAACGGAAATGGCAATGGATAAGGCCCGCAATCTCTCTGGCCTCCCAGCACTAAACCCATGACAGAGAAACCCATATACTTCCTTCCCAAGCATGTGCGGAAGTCCCGTCAGCTCGTAGGGCGGGGCATCACCCTACAGGGGCAGACCTAGGGTTTGTTACCCGTCTTCTTCAGGCCTTTTAAATGAAATGGATGCAGAGGAACCTTTTGTCTTTAGTAGTTAGAGCCACGCCTTGCCGTGAGGGAGACTTCTGAAGCTGGGGCTGAGCACAATGTGTGTTGAGAGTGACTTTATTGTCAGCACCAGCACCTCTGGAGGGCAACACACATCACTGGAGGACCATTAGGAGTGTCCACACTACACGGCACGGGTCTTAGGAAGCAACAGCTGGTATTTAGAGTTGGGATTGGAAATAGTCTTAAATTGCCATTGGGATTTACAAAAGCCCAGTGAATTCAGGGGTTCCTGTGGCTGTATTCAATAATGCCTTCTCTTTCATCAAGTCCCCAGCATCAAGACAGTGGGACATTACACACCGGCTACGTCTGTTGAAGCGAGTGCCGCAGAGTGGTTGACTTAGACATCTTTGAGACCATGTGACCATCTCGATGATACAGGAGGGCCGTAGCAAAGCATCTCATAGGGAATAACTGCAGTGATCAGTAGGCAAAATAACAGATGATGGCGTTGTACTTTTTGTAAATATAATAACTGTTGACATAAAATAAATGTGTTTGTATATCAATGGACAAGCCATTTATCTAGAATTTATATATATATATATATATATTATAAAGCTGAAATCTTTAGAAATTAAGCGTCCTTGTGATGACTAAAACATCTGCAGGTCTTTCGTTGAAGCACGTCCGTGTCTGAATAAATCGTTTACCTTTGGCGTTTGACCATGAAGCACATTCAAATTGTGAAATCAAATTAAAAAACCGAAGGTAAGTTCGTTATAGCCCTACCATCGTGATCTTTTTGACTGATAATCACTTCCTGAACAAAGTCATTTTGCTGTCATAAGCATTCAGATGAGGAACATGTTTCATATTGGGACTTTTATGTGGGCTATGATGATCAATCTCTCCCCTAATTAAAAATTTATAAAATTTTTACATACTGTATGCAATGGTGAAATACAGTCTGCACACTATCTATAACACATCATAAATCCTTATCACCCTCATGATTCATTAAAGCAAGGGACGAGCTACAACCGTGTCCCTGAGAGATGTTCTTCAGGACGGACGGACGGACAGAGGAAGGTCTGGGAGACTCAGGAGGATGTCCCTGAGAGATGTCTTACAGGAGGGACAGAGGAAGGTCTGAGGATACTGATCTCAGACCAGTCCTGTTTATGGAATTGCAGACTGATTGGCTGAGTCCTTACCCACGGCCACATACTTTATTTATAATGTGGGCTTTTTCTCATCTCTTTTTACCAACCGACTTTGCTCAGCAGAATATGTAAAACCATTTACGAGTTATAGATAGCGTTGCAGAACTGATTAATGCTGTTAATAACGAGGGATGAGAAGATCATTTGAAGATCACAAAAAAGATGATTTGGCTCGTCTGTGATGGTTTAATCCCTCAAATGTATTTGGATCCAAACCACAAGTAATGAGGGTGTATATCATTCCCTGGTATGAATACGATTAGAGCCTTGCAAATACAGAAGTTTCCTGGACTTCATATAATCCTATGGAGAAGGCCATGCATCATTTTTGAAACACAGTGAATACATGCAGGAACCACAAGGCCGTTATGAGAAATAAGGTAGAAACAGATGAACTCAATAACCGGTGCCCCCCTCATATACAGAGCAAAGGTCCAAGGTTCTGATGTTTTAATTAGATCTTATATACAAATCATTATTTTGTGTGTTTATCAATTGTTCCCCCTGGGCCTAATGTCTTAGCAGTGAAAGACTTAAACACATAAGCCGAATGACTTGTGTTGCTATACAATGTTATTATACAATTGCGTCATTGATTTTAGGCGATAAGAAACGATACTTAAAAATGCATATTTTCTTTATTTATGTCATGCCTTTTACAGCCTAAGCATGAAAGTCATTTGCCGTTTTTGAACTTTGTGTTTCCACCGCAACTCACACACATACACACACACACACCCACGCATACACATGGACAAGCACACGCACACACACGCACACACACTCACACAAAAAATCGCACACCCACAGACACACAGCGTTGACTGGTCTACAAAAGGAAGTTTGATTTATTCCAACAATCACCCCGATTATGTGCATGAAAATATTGACATTGTACAACTTTAACATACAACTCTCAGCTCTCTACACACTTTTATTAGTTTTTTTACACGGTAACTTTAAAGAAAAACACATCAAAAAGAACAAAATAAAAATAAAATAACTGAGAACATTGTTTTTGTGTGGCAAGAAACAGCACATTGTGAAGACTTGGAGGAAAGAAATGGAGAAAAGCAAGTGAGAGAATTATTCAGGCACTTAGAAGTTCTCTCGGGTCCTTGGCTACACGGTTCTTCATTACACCGGACATGCAGTGAAACACTAGTCTCTAAACATTCCTAAGAGGACGAGTAGTAGGACGACTTCAGGGGCAGTAGCACATTCAATCACAAAGTGTTTAAAGGGACTTCAAGTATTTTCAAACTACACTGACATTCCTATTTACAGTACAATCCTACTCTGTTCAATCTGTGTTGTCCTCGCCCCTCTTTAAATGTTATGAACCAAAATGTACGACGTTCTGCTCATAAGAGGATAACAAGCAAGGGTTTGAAACGAAATGTCTGAGCATGTGCTCACTAACACACAAATACCAGCACATGGAAGGAGAGCACTTGTGTCTCATACAGGGAACAGGAGTAGAGAGGCTCGTATTGACACATGTCGTCGTTTGGGATATCAAAAAACTCATTTCCTTTCCGACCCATGCCCCCCCCTCCGGCCTCCTGTATAAACATGCCTCTTTCTTATCAGCGCATCCACGCCCCTCTCTCCCGGGCAGGGGATCCATGTGGTAATAACCATGTGACCGCTTCCACCCTGTGTGTGGTACACATGACAGCGCTGCGTGTTACTAAAGCCATGATGAGGAGGCGTGCACCGCACCAGACGCGGGCGGCGGCGGGTTGGTTTAGCTGAAATGATTACACCCTGCCACTGGTTCTGTGATGGGGCCAGGCCGATTACAATGCTTCATTACAACGCACAAGAGGCTGGCCACGGAATGGAAACTCTGTCACTCCAGCGCTTTCTCCCTTTGTCCTGCTTTCGTTGACATGCACGCACAAACACACACATACATGTGCATCCAAACACGCACACACACACACATACACACACACACACACACACACAGACACATCCACACACACACGTGAATCCACAGACAAATTACAATTTTGGGCTAAAACAAGCAAATAAAAGTAATCTCCACGCCCGGCAGTGATTCTTTTGGGTTCTGAAACACAAATAGTTTCATTATATTTAAAGCTTTAATTATAGTATACTGTATTGGAGTCCATCGATCATTCAATCATTGCACCCTTAGTTATGGGTAAGCATTGTAATCGAGCAAAGTCGAAGTGGTAGTATGTGAAGACCATAGGTCTTGGACTGAGTCCAAGACCTATGGTCTCCACGGTGGTGGCAAAAGGGACTGTTTGTCTTCTTTACCCCACACTACCACTTCAACTTTGCAGAGTGAACTAGGGGCTTCTCCTCATGACATCACTGATGGCCACCGCTGGCATGCGTCCAGATCTATAATTAATGTAGATCACCTCTGTCTACCAGCAACACCAAACACTACCGGATCGCCTGTTTTCTCCCTGTTTCTCTACATCATCTGTCATCTGCTCTGTAGTATTAATGCCGCGTTGGTTTTCTACTAGGAAGTCGAGTTCAACAACGCAGAAGTATATCGTATATATATGTCTATTGGGTGAACAACTTTGATAAAACCATTGACCCTTCCGGCGGCTTGGGCAATATTAACAAAACATCTACCATTTCAGCAGGTAGAAAACGTCATTGTGCTTATTTGCTAGGAGTTGACAAGGTGAATACACACGGTGACACCATAAAGTAATGGAAGAAGTCTCTGTGGAGGTCCACATCCTGTAAACAGTAAAGATGGCGTTTTCTTGTGAATCCTTCAGGTTCAGAATATTTCCTTTTGGGCGTGTTACATTTGAAATCAATGTATGCATTTTTTTTAACCATCTACGAGTTGCCACTAAGTTAGATCACAATAATGAATTAGTTTATATTTATATATGATATGTAAGTATTTGTTAATGACCCATAAAATAACTACCGACTCTTTTAATACCCAAGTTACTGGCAGTTTTGTTCACACATTTATTTCATTTGTATTGAATAAAAGAACTAAGGATACCAAAAATACAATATAACTAATTATTGTATCTCAAATCATCAAGGTCGGCTTTGTTGATCCATGGATGAATAAAGTTCAAAATAGTTTTGACCCATATTCCAAAGTATTCATTTTTTTGATATGCACTTTGTTGCATTATTCAGTTCGCTAAATAGGAATTTAATGATATGTTGACTCATTGTCATCAGAGTGTTGAACTTTGATTTGCATGCATGGAAATATATGATGCATTTCGAGTAACATTGTTTGTAAAAACTGACATCTATTTGTCAAGAAATGTATCGTTGAGTCATGGACCATTTTTTAATAAAAATAAAAATATATTTGAAATGGCAAGAAAGTCATTCTATCATACAATTTTTTTGTGTCTTTTGACAGAATTAGTTTCAATCTCCCAATGTCGAAACGTTCAGCTATAGGGTCATTCTTATGTCTGTTCATATCAGACAAAATAATTTTGCTATACAGATTTTCCAAATTAGTTTCTTAAAAAATACATTACTTCCTATCAAAAATTTAAACCTGAGATTCAAATTTTTCCAAGCGGTGGAGGCAGTTTGTGGCGAAGTAGGAAAAAACCGAGTTGGAGTAATGAGTTGTTCTCTAGTAACCCCCCACTGAGACACACTGTAAACCACGTGAGACCACAGCTCTACAAAACAGGCTCTAAGACAGGTTGAGACTCACCCACATCACCTTGAAGACAGACACTAAAAACCAGTCCTATCACATCAACATCCTTCCTGGTTAGTCCGTTTGTACGCCCAGGGGCTCAGACCACGACGCTGACGTCATCGTCTGTACGTCTGTACGTACCACCAGGGGGTCAGACCACCGTGCTGATGTCACCGTCTGTGCGTACGTACGTACCACCAGGGGGTCAGACCACCGTGCTGATGTCGTCCGCCTCGTCGGGCTTCTTGGGCTTGCTTGGCAGGGACTTGAGGTACTCCAGGTGCCGGCGGGCGTCCTCCTGGTTCTGCCTCACGTAGTAGACCACGTAGGAGATGACCATGGCGAACCAGCCAAACATGGTGACCAGCATGGCGTAGTCCGTGGTGCGCTTGGCCAGGTTGCACAGGTCCGTGTCCACCGCCAGGAAGGGCCTCCCCTCCTGGTCCCGCAGCTCCGAGCTGCGGCAGAGCACGCGCGCCGCCGCCTCGTGGTTGTGCGCCATGCCGCCGATGGCCTGCTGCAGGGCGCAGTCGCAGTGCCAGGGGTTGTCGTCCACCACCACGCGCGCCTTCAGCCGCGCGAAGGCGTCCTTGTGCACGCTCGCGATGCGGTTGTGCGACAGGTCCAGCACCTGCAGCGTGGCCTCCACGCCGCTAAAGGCGCCCTCGCCCAGCGTCTCCACGGCGTTGTAGGACAGGTTGAGCTCCCGCAGTAGCGCCAGGCCCCGGAACACGCGGTCGGGCACGGCGGCGATGTGGTTGCGGTCCAGCCGGAGGACCACGGTGTCCACGGGCAGGTCGCCGGGGATCTCCTTCAGACGGGACTGGCTGCAGTTGACGTTGAGGCCCTGGTGGTGCAGGTGGAGGTGGTGGAGGTCGAAGCGCTGGCACACGCAGCCCTTGGGGCACATGCTGGCCGAGGGGAAGCAGAGAGCCATGAGCACCAGGCTCTGGAGCAGCAGCCACATGGGGAGCGAGCGAGACAGCCACACGTCCAGCAGAGTCATGCTGAGCGGCCGCTTGCAGCATGCCGCGCCGGGGGTTCCCCCGCCGCCGCCACTCAGTCCCTCGCACGCACACACACGCACCCCATGGTGCCGGACGGAGAGGGCCGCCTCACGCTCTGGGCCCGACGACGGCGGAATCACGTCTGGGTTGGGTCATGATACGGCCAGCGCTCTGAAAACAAACAAAGAGAGGAGAAGGGGCCGCACGGGAGTCACTTCCAGCTGTAACCAGTAACAGTCCTCGTTAATCACGGCCTCACCTCCAGCAGAGCCCTGGTGTTTGGCACAGTGTTGTTTTAAGGACCCTTACAGGGCATGACTGCATGGGATAATATGGCTGTGAGCATCGCACAAACAAAAGAAACAAATACCTCGGTAAAATAGAAAGGAACACCACCATGTCATTTGTACAACGCAAACTGAAAACATATGAAACACTGAAATGTCCTTTAGCACAGAACACAAAAAAGAAACAGAACGCAGAGACAAAAGGTAGAATTCTTGACTTACAGAGAAAACGTAACTTAGTAACAGGAATGAGGCCGTCAACTACAGATGAACAAGATGCTCCCTATCCTGCACAGGAAGGAGCACGTCTCCCAGAGCGATGGCTCATCTGCTCTGTGATGGTCCCTGGAAGGAGGCTCCGTTGACCGGTCCCACAGCACACGACAGGTCTGAAGAGGGGCGGGGGCGGTGCACGGTGTTCTATGTCGTGTGCTGCGAGCGGTTTACACAAAGACTCATCTTTCATTTAGAAGGGAGCATTTATTCCTTTTGATGACCTTGTTGAGTCAATATTGATTTGATTCCCAGGCTTTGTGTGGGTTATTGGTAATGGGAGAAGGACACGTTTTAATTGGTGTGCTTTCCTTGAGGCTGTTTTTTCAGGTACGTCAACCATCTTTCTGAAAAAACATTTAGCTGCTGCGCTACCATATTAACATTACTAATTATAATTGTGCTGCCAATGATATTGTGCTCGGTAAACAGACAGAGTCAAATATATCGCTTCATCATGGATTCGAGTCACAGACTAAACAATTGATTTAAAATGGTCTACCTGCTTGTTTTGTTTTTTTACGCATGTTAGAACACGATTAAGTACGCGGGGGAAAGGGTAGTGGAGTAGATTCACGTGGAAAGGATAATTGTGCTGAAACCCTCAGTGTGAAATTAAGTGAAACGTTTTACCACCACAAGTAGACAGCAAACAGCTAACAGTTCCACTTTAATAATGGAGTCAAAGTGACCAGTTGAACAGACAACAGATGAAGGCTTTAGAATCACTTTTGTTACGCAGATGAAATGATAGATAATTCCCATCCATTCCCTGACCGTTGTGCCTCTTGAGTAGGTTTACTCGTTCTACATTAAATGTCAGGAATATCTGTACAATCGTCTTATACTTATCAGCATTATTTGTATACTAACAACATACTTGCTATTAAGAAAATACCAGAAACAGTGTCGCTATTTTGAGCCATTCCAAAGTCCTGACCTAAGATACATCCCTTGAAGTGCGTCCATTTGATTTGTAAGTGAAGAAACATGACCTGCAATCAGAAACGCCTGCGCAATTAAAATCTTGGCAATCGCTGGAGGAAACCTCCCAATCATAGAGGGCTGCCTGTGGAAAGCTCCTTCAAGGCCTCATGAGCTGTTTATTCACTGGGATGAATCATGCACCAGATCGGAGAGGGCCAGGGTACCCTAGGTACGTAGGCTAGCTAGTATGCTAGAGGGCCAGGGTACCCTAGGTAGGCTAGCTCGTATGGTAGAGGGCCAGGGTACCCTAGGTAGGCTAGCTCGTATGGTAGAGGGCCAGGGTACCCTAGGTAGGCTAGCTCGTATGGTAGAGGGCCAGGGTTCCGTAGGTAGCCTAGCTCGTATCGTAGCATGGGTGGAGAAGGTACCTGCAGATGGTTCACAGGTGAGCTGTTGTTCTTAGAGGTTTGGGAACATTTGTTTGATACTAAATGAACTTATCAATTTGCACTATAATAGCAGCCATTCTTTAACATTTTAACATCTTTCATTATATTTGATTTCAGGGTTCATTCAATTCAATTCAATTTTATTTGTATAGCCCTTAATCACCATTACAGTCTCAAAGGGCTTAACAGGCCAAATATTTATGACACCCCCTTTACCCAAGCCCTCACAAGGGCAAGAAAAAACTCCCTTGAAATTAGCAAGGAAGAAATCTTTAGAAGAAACGCATAGTAGGGGATCCCTTCTTCCAGGGATGGTCAGGAGTGCAATGGGTGCCACAATTGACATACAGGTAAATACATGCACATATTATTAAAATGGTGATGGGGTTCTGGCCGGTTAACCATGAGGAGAGTCCAGGCATCCAGTCCAGTCAAGTCATCTTCCTGAAGTTTGCATGTGCTATTGGGGGTTAGTAATCCCTGTGTGTGTTATGCTGACTCCTAAAGGGGTCTTGGAAGGCCTACAGTTAAACTGTCATTGTATTACTGCTTTACAAATCAAATCAACCTTGATGACACAAACAGCAATGTTACTATGTTGGAGTTTGTTGAGCGTATTTTTACAATTCAGTATTCATCCTATAGTCAGAGATGCTGCATTAGCTTGCTTCTTTTACTTTTACCTGGAAAGTAGTGGCCAAGGCTAGCCTCTGAAGACACAACCAATGCTGTAAGATTATTAACATATATGCCAGTGTGTGACTAAACTGTTCAAAGTAGGCCTGCAATCCAATACCTATACCTAAAAAAAAAGCATGCATGGCAACTTCAAAGCTACCATAACAAAGCAATAATGAACTGTACCCCTTTGCTGCTATTGTAATACATGGGCTGGTATGGTATCAAACGTGAATTTTCTGGAAAGGATTTTAGGGCTAAAGGAAATTTAGAGACTTTCACAAAATATTTCTAGCAATTAGCTTTTGATTATATTATGGTTGTGTGTTTATTACTGACCAATGTGCGGAGCCAATAGACAGAAGAGGCAACGTAGCCAGTAACTTAACGCTTGTTTCCTTATCAGGAGAGGATAGCGTCTTGTACTTTGGGATATATACCACTCTGTTATCATGAGCTACGAAAGATTTAAAGCAAATCACCTGTGGCTGATACTTATCCAAGAAGGAGAGCGTGAGGTTATAATGGACCTCTGTTTGAGATCCGACCGTTTAAAGATCATCATATCATGAGGGCTAGATGCTCTTTAGAAAATGTTGTTTGATTGAAACTTGTTCAATTACTGATTGTTATATAATATCATTATATTACAACGGGTATAGAGCATGTACCAGTACGGTACAATCCTGATCTCTGCGTTCCGGGTTTGATTCCTGCCTGTGGTCCGTTGCAGCATTTCCTCTGCTCAATCACCCATAGCTTCTTATCAATCCCACTCCATCACGCATGTCCACTGCCCGATTAATTAATTCAAAAATACATCTTTACAAAAATATATAATTAGTTGGGGCCAGACATGTAGTGAGGGACTCCTCTCAGGGGCCCCTGACCGGGCCCACAGTGTGACCAGGGACAGCTGTTGGAGCCTTAGTGAGTCCTAACCTACAACGACGGCTACAGGGACTTTGTCCAGAGCAGTCCTTCAGCTAGGGCTCAACCGTCGAATACAATATATGTATATATATATATATATATATATATATATATATATATATATATATATATATATATATATATATATATATATATATATATATATATATATATATATATATTGTATTGTATATATTATTCTACATATACATACATATGATGTATGAAAAAACATTTCAATTTACAATCATGCATTGGAAAGATATGCCTCCTAAATTCCACAAGTGTGTAATTAAGAAGGTATTTCCTCCATCAGGTGGACCTGGCCTTAGTGCTGATCCTGATCTAGGTGTATAAATGTGGAATTATATCCATCAGGTGGACCCGGCATTAGTGTTGGTCCTGATTAGATGCATAAATGTAGAATCATAGAACAACGGGGATTAGGGTTTTCCATGGAAAGGTTTCAGCGAACCGTCGACACATGTAACGCTGAGGAGGAGGAAGGTGGGGAGCAGCCAACATTAACCTACAAACAATGAGACACAACACAACACACCGGAGAACCCGGCTCAACGAGAAACCAACCTGGGGCTATTAAACCATCGAGCAGAACATAACATAGCATAACGTAATGGAACTCTGCTTGGCGACGTGAACACGGGCACCGAGCGGCGGCGGTGGACGAGCAACAGGCGATCTTACCTGCGACGACACGGACAGAAACAGTGCAGTTACATCTCCGAAGGGCAGCCTCTCAGACAGGGAGCCGGGCTCACGGTGGACCACCAAGACACGGCGGACCAGGTCCCCAAGACACCGTGGACCACGTCCCTCCAGACACGGCGGACCACGTCCCTCCTGGACCACAGTCAGAGCGGCTCTGAGGACCGGGGAGGGGTTCAGACGGGCGCGTGCTCTGCTCACCGACGACGGCAGCGCGCGCAGCTGATACCCGCGAAAATGAATGAACCGTTAAAAGGCATGGCCGCTTTCTCACCGGAACACACCCACTGCCGTTAATAGAGCAACAGTACTACATATGGACCTACTGTTTGTTTTTTTCTTTGAGAAAATAAACCAAGCGTTATTATTTAGAATGTGGTCCCGTGTTGTGGTGAACTATGTCACCAAGGGAAGGTCGAGCTGTCTATAAATAGCGTGGTCATGGCACCATTCAAAATACACTTTTCTTCAAGGGGGGGTAACAAGAGACCTGCTCTCATGGCTCTTTAATGAAGATATATGGCATGTGGCATCTACAACTTTAGTGCCAGAGTTCATACTTCAAAGCTTCACCTTTGACACAAGAAGTACTGAAGTGTGAGCTGCGTTCTCTGACGTCACGATGTGACATCCAGGACCAATCAGGTCGCAGCCTGAACGGACCGGTACCATAATGGCTCCCCTCGCATGGTCCAACCTGGTACCATAATGCCTCCCCTCCCCTAGTTCAACCTGGTTCCATAATGCCTCCCCTCCCCTAGTTCAACCTGGTACCATAATGCCTCCCCTCCCATGGTCCAACCTGGTACCATAATGCCTCTCCTCCCATGGTCCAACCTGGTACCATAATGCCTCTCCTCCCCCTGGTCCAACCTGGTACCATAATGCCTCTCCTCCCATGGTCCAACCTGGTACCTTAATGCCTCTCCTCCCCTAGTCCAACCTGGTACCATAATGCCTCTCCTCCCCCTGGTCCAACCTGGTACCATAATGCCTCTCCTCCCATGGTCCAACCTGGTACCTTAATGCCTCTCCTCCCCTAGTCCAACCTGGTACCATAATGCCTCTCCTCCCCCTGGTCCAACCTGGTACCATAATGCCTCTCCTCCCATGGTCCAACCTGGTACCTTAATGCCTCTCCTCCCCTAGTCCAACCTGGTAACATAATGCATCCCTTCCCATGGTCCAACCTGGTACCTTAGTGGCTCTCCTCATGGTCCAACCTGGTACCATAATGCCTCTCCTCCCCTAGTCCAACCTGGTACCATAATGCGTCCCTTCCCATGGTCCAACCTGGTACCTTATTGGCTCTCCTCATGGTCCAACCTGGTACCTTAATGGCTCTCCTCATTGTCCAACCTGGTACCTTAATGGTTCTCCTCATGGTCCAACCTGGTACCTTGATGGCTCTCCTCATGGTCCAACCTGGTACCTTAATGCCTCTCCTCCCATGGTCCAACCTGGTACCTTAATGGCTCTCCTCATGGTCCAACCTGGTACCATAATGTAGTTTTGCAACACCGGCGAATACCTTCTCGCTCGGTATGAAAATGTTTCCGTAACATAAACATTGGGCCCCCATCCAATGTGGGGGCCAGCGAGCAGGTTAGCGCCAGTTCAGATGTTGGACAGTCACTTATGGACTTTCACATCTGAGGGCGCATCTACTCATGGTTGGTTGCCATGACGACATCAAGTAAAAAAGGTTCACTGGAATTCGCTCTGTGATGATGCGCATTTAATGTTTTTTTTTACATTATTTCATTTACAATTTTTGCTCCACGGTGGAATCTGAATGTGTGAACGTGACTGGTGTTGGTATGAGATTCAAAGGATTTAGTGTGACTATTTTTTTCCATAGATCTCTGCTTTAAAGGGGTGACATTGTGCCACCAGGTGTGAGTTTGATTAGCCATTACAAGCCGTTTGACAGTCTGCCTTTTCCTGTATTTTTGTGAAATCACGAGTGGGCGTGTCCACCTAGACGTCTGATGTTTAGTAAACACTGTGGAACGCACGAAAAGGTTTCTTGTCGTTTCTTTTTACTGTCTTATTTATTTTTGAATTGTACTTTTGTGAAGCATTTTGTGAATTTGACTTTATTTTTTAACTAAATAACATAAGTAACCTTATTTTCTTACTCACCTGCGACAAATATGCAACATTAAATACACTGACTGTTTTCTGGGTTTTCATTTGTAATTGTAGAGTTGTGTTGTTTGTCAAAGTCATGGTTATCAATTCATGAATCAGCTCTTATCCTGGAATCAGAGAGGCTGCATTAGCTCTTAGTTTGCCTTTGCTGGTGTGCATTCCCTTTCAGCATTTATTTAAGAAGGTACAAATGCAGGAAATGCATATTGATCCCATGGTTAATGGCTTCTAATAGACGTTTAGATAATGCTAAAGTATTATACTAATTGACCCTTCATGCAGTAGGCATTAGACAAGCCTTGTATCTGAGCCTTTTGAAGAGGCAGCAGCATAATAACCATCTGTTGAAGAGGCAGGTCTATACCAAGGTTCAACGTTTCAATGGCTTTGGAATTCTACCAGGTATCAGGCCATTCTAATGGTTAAAGTGACATTCAGTAATAAAAAAATAAATAATAATAATAATACAAAGATACTGGATAAACAATCTTACGTGTGTTCACCTTGTTTGCACATTTCCCCATTTTTATTCATGCACATATTCCCCAGAGCTTCTTTCGTTTATTCGACTCTAGAATCTAATAGCAATAACTTCCTCTTAAACGGATGCATCAGCAAGTTTGAAGACTGGGCACTCCTACAAATCAAATTGTGCATGATGGAATAAGAGCTCTCCTTTCATTGTTCCCGCTCAAAGATCCTGTTCAACTGATGTTCCTGGAAACATGGAGCATTACAAGCGTTAATCAATATGTATAATATACTGTATTAGCCATCAGTGGTCATAACTATCAGAATAAAGAAAATAGCCTCAGCAGGTGATTTGTTGGGATTGAAACTGAAGCTGATGACATTGTGAGTTCCCTGATCATGAACAACACCACCTGCTAATGGCTTACCTGTTTGGTTGTTCACAATTGTGGTCCTGAGCATTTCTGGTTAATAATTATACCACCCCTTAGCAGGGCCGTGTCTAACGAATGGGCTGACCGGGCTGTAGCCCCAGGCCTCGCCGCTAGGGGGGCCTCCGGTCGCTGAAGGTCAAATGACAAAAATCCATAATTTTTTTTTAAAAAAACGAGCGAAAATGCCGGGCCAAAGGTGTGAAAGTGGAAGAACCAGAGACGTCGCAGGTTGAGAATGAATTGGGGGGAAGGAACTTTGGCTTTGACTCCCTCAAGAACATGAACCACGACATCGAGGAGAAAGGGATTGTTGGCGGCGAATGTCTCCCGCTTGAGCCCCGCTGAGGGACCACCGCCGGAGGCGGAGGTGCATAAGCGCTGCCCGGCAACGATCCCTTTCTCCTCCATGTCGTGGTTCATGTTCTTGAGTCAAAGCCAAAGTTCCTTCCCCCCAATTAATTCTCAACCTTGGCTGAGATAACCCCCAATACGAGTCTCGTTGTAGAAATACCAGAGACGAGAGTCCGACTTGTTATGCGCCATCACACCAACAGCAGAACGGTTATCCAAATAACAAGGAAGTGTACAACACTTGCGTTACAGTCCTGGAGCTCTATATCTAAATAATATCATATAATACATAGATATCTATATCATATAACATATTGTGTGCGCCTCCAGACGATATTATGAATCACAAACAACTTTGTCGGGTTCGGCGACGTCTCTGGTTCTTCCACTTTCACATCAACCTGAAGTCGACTGAACCGCGCGCTGCCTGCTGCCGGCTGCCCGCTGCCGGGCGATGGTGCCTCGCGGCAACCGGCGGCATGTCGCAGTTCATGTACTTCAGCGAGTCCAACCAAAGTTCCTTTCCCCCAATTCCTTCTCAACCATGGCTCAGATAACCCCCACGACAGTCTCGTTGTGGAAACACAAGACACGTCAAAGAACCGACAAGAAACACTTGCGTTACAGTGTGTGTATTCACACACACACACACATGTGGCGCTCGCACGGTCGAGTCTCATTGGCGGGCCAACGTCTCTGGGCGGGCCAGGCAGAGTAAGGGGAGGAGCTGAGATTCCTGATGACGTCATGAAGAACAGACATTCCAAATCAGCGCGCTTGAGCCTCCGTTTTTTCAAAGGCGAGCAGAACAGCTAGTGCTAGTTTTACACCAAACGCAAGTTTTAGCCACTGGGGGACCATAGGCAGGCTAGGGGAACTCATATTTATGTTAGAAAACCTCACAAAGTGAGATTTTCATGTCATGGGACCTTTAATAGCCTACAATAGGCCCTACATTGTTTTATAGTTTTTGATGAGTTTACAAAAACAGGATGCATTTCTATAAATTAAGTAACTTTCAAAAAACTGTTCATTTATGTTGTCTGGGCCTAACTTGCTGTACTTGATAGCAAATGCATTGTAGGGCCTATTACTTTTTCTGTAATGATTTGCCAAAGTCACCAAATCACCAATTTCATACTTTCTTTTTTCCTACATTTTCAAGTAGGCCAATTCAGATACATTTTGTTTCCCCATCCTCATTCTGTCAGCTTTGTCAACACTACTGCAATTATAATAAAGCTACCCTTGAATTGAAATTAATTTAATTGAATTGAAATCATATTACCAGTTCACTTTAAATAGTCTGTCATAGATTGGTAGGCCTACTGTGTACGCTGATGTGTCAGTGGGTTTGTGTGAGGTCATGCGTCAGAACATCATGATATGAAGGGCCTCACCCGGGTAATTAGCCCCGGGCCTCAGAAAGTGTTAATCCAGCCCTGCCCCTTAGTGTGTTCCTTTACTACTTAAACAATAATTCCTTTATGAAAAACTGTAATATCTTAATACCCTGATGCATAATACCTTTAAGTACAATATTTTATTCCTTAAAGGAGACATATTATGGCGTTTTCCCAGAAAGTAAACATAGTATTTAAGTTCCAGAAAACCTGTTTTTGAAGCTGTTTGCAGGCAATAGCTTTTAGGAAAAAGAATCATGCCTATTCCCCTCTGTTTCAGTCCCTTCAGAATGCGCTGTTTCTGGTGTCTGTAGCTTTAATGCAAATGAGCTGCTGCCCATTGACCAATGAGCTGTAAGACTGAACCACAGCATGGAGGAGAAGGGATTGTTGCCGTTTGCAGACTCCTGGAGCTCTATATCTATATCATACAATATAATATAATAATAATAATATTATGTATGGGAATTTATATATTATTATATCTAATATCATGGCCAAAAGCTATGTGCGCCTCGGATGATATTATGAATCATAAAGACTGAGTCTGACGTATCTGGCACTTCCACAACAAGTAAAGATTCGTAGTGGGGGATATCTCGGCCATGGTTGAGAAGAATTGGGGGAAAAGAACTTGGCCTTGACTCTCTGGAGTCCATGAACCGCGACATGGAGGAGAAAGGGATTGTACTCCGGGAGCTGAGCTGCCGGACTTGCCGCCGAGCTCCCCGCGCCGGAGCTGCAGGACTGCCGCTAAGACCTACCCCCGCCGCCGCCGGACCTGCCAGCTTCGGCGGCAGTTCAGCTACCAGAGGAGGCTACACCCACCGGAGAAGCCGGAAAGCTTCAGCGGCAGTTCAGCTCCCGGAGTACACCTCCGGAGCTGCCGGACTGCCGATGAATCCCTTTCTCCTCCATGACTCCTCCTGGGATTGTTCTCCCGGAGCTGAGCTGCAGGGCTGCCGCCGTGTTCCCCCCACAAAATCTTAGCTATGCTCTGATTGGAGGGGAGTAGGGAAGTGGGAGGTAATATTCAACTGTGGCCCCTTCCTACGTAGGAGGGGGAGCCGAAACTGACACGCTCGTTTGGTAACTGTAGGCGGGGTACTTTCAGAAATGCATATCTCACTCAAAAGAACATGACCACACTTATTTCAAAGTTTGTATGCGTGTGGGAGCACCAGAGACCCAAAACAACCCAAATCCCAGGAAAAGTGTTGTTTTCATACTATGTCCCCTTTAAGGAAAATGTACCTACAAAAGGTGTAATAATTAGTAAAAAGTATCGTTGTACAATGAATAATAAATGATACATTGTGTAAAAATAACAATGCTCTTCTGTATCCAATAAAGATAACAACACTGAGAACACCAGGTGAGTCCTCCCGAAGAGAGATCAATTAGCAGACGGCGGGATATAAACTATGTTATCAAATAGGACCAACAAGACCCATATCAACTACAGTCAGATTGTAGCCACATCTAATAAGCGGCTCCTGTAGCGGGGAAGACGAGGGGCCCAAAGCCAAAGAGGGCCCTGGGGTCGATGGACACTAATGGCTCGTTTCCACTGGCGGGTGCGGAACGGTTTGGTATGAATAGGTGCGGAACGGTTCATGTTTCCACCGCCAAAAGTGGGCGGGGTCCGTACGTGATTAGCTGTACTTATCTCTCAGTGCTCCTCCGTTGGGGTACCAAGGGGTCTAAAGGGTGCCAAGAAGTTCGAGGGGCGCCACACGCCGTCCGTTGATTATTCGAAAGAATCGTCACTTCTGTGCAACAGGGGGAAAATAATAAACAAACACAGTAGGGCCTACCCGCAAGGTATTTCTGGACCACAGCGAAAGCTTCGTTTATTGAAGAAAATGTCACGCAAAAGTTTGTCGTCCTTCTTGGACATCCTACATCGTTGCTCTTTGTTTGATGTGTCACGTTCTTCTTTTTTATTGGATTTCTTAGCAGGCTACACTCTGTTGGTCTGCTATGATGCTTACGTAGCTCCTGCGGCTATCGCCATCCGGCTTAAACCCCGCCCTACCATAAGGTTACTGTCGGCGGTGGAAACGCGAGCCGTCACTGAGCTGCGCCTATCCGCACCTACACTACCGGACCTAGTCGTACTGGGCCTAAGCGCACCCGCTGGTGGAACCGCGCCATAAGGGCCCTGGTCTGATGGAGCTGGTGAGCAGAGTAGGGGTCGATGGACATGGCAGCGCAGGCGATTGATGTGGTTTGACGAGCCCAGAGAGAGCAGCTTTTGATCGCAACCGCTTTGTTTCAGTGAGTGTGTGTGTGTGTGTGTGTGTGTGTGTGTGTGTGTGTGTGTGTGTGTGTGTGTGTGTGTGTGTGTGTGTGTGTGTGTGTGTGTGTGTGTGTGCGTATGTGTGTGTATGTTTGACTGTGCCTGTGTCTGTCTGTTTGTGTGTGTTTGAAAGAATCATGATCCATTCATTAACTCCTCCATTCATTCATGTCTTTTATACACCTCAGAATAGGGCATAGCCACGGCAGCCAATTACACTTAATACAAGTGGTAGAACACACACACACACACACACACACACACACACACACACACACACACACACACACACACACACACACACACACACACACACACACACACACACACACACACACACACACACACACAAACACACTCACACACAAAAACGTTCTGTTTGGATGTTTTAGGTTAGAAGCAGGGCTTTTGTTAAAACAACTCGATTTTACCAACATCCATGAACCAGAATGAAATGAATGGTGTAGCGACCTTTAAGAGAATCCATTCACATGCAGGCAGCCACTAAGGACAAAGGAGACAGGATCAACCATTTCTGCTCCAGAGCACTGATGTCTCTCCGTTCACAGCAAAAGTACCCCAAATATATTTAGCCTAACTGTTAAGGAACACCTTCCTCTTCATTTCCAGTCCATTAACACGTAGAAGGCCTGAAATAAACCCTGGCTGGGAACGAATCCCAAACAGGAAATTAGGATTAGTAGTGTATTTAATGAACTACCTGGTTAAAAAGAATCCCATACATGGTAGACTGAATGCAAACGAGAGCAGATTGTTTTTTCATTGGCTCCTCCGGCCCCATATGACAAGGGACATATGTTTGAATATGTTTCACGCATAGATCTATTATTCTCTTTACTCATGATTCCATTATAACGAACCATTGAAAAGATGGTTGCATAGATCTGTGAAACATTATTCGCACACATTGCAATCGGGTGGAAGATATATCATCTGGCTTCAATGCTACAGCTGAGCCAAAAAGGCTACCCCCACCAACATGGATGAGCGCAGCGGTGGAGAACTCGTGGGCACTAGGAATGTGCTTTGTCGTCGTTCAGCAGTCCAGGAAAACGTACCCCACCTTCTGCCCTCTGCAGCAGTACAGTAGTCCAGGGGTACTCACAGCCATTTCTTTATTGCTGCTTTAATGTACTCAACGACTCTTCAAACCGGTCGAAGCGTAGGCCTTTCACCTCAGAACTGAGAGTCACAGTCGTTCAAAAGGCATTTGGATTATGAGGTTGAGAAAAAACGCTTTTCATCCGCCTACGCTCCAGCAGCCATTTCCTATTGAGTCTGCCCGCAACAAGGAGCTGTGCGGAGGTGAGGTGGAGTCTGGCTGCCCCCCCCCCCCCCCCCCCCCCAAACCAGTACTACCCATACTAACAACTATATCTGTTGAACCTCCTGAAAAAACAGTACTACACGCACTCATAACTAACATCTCCAGTTAGGATCCAATGGGTGGGCTCTGTGTTCAAATAATTGGATGTATAGCATATCATAATATCTCAATATACAGATATATGATAAACATATAATAATAATAATAATAATAATACATTTAATTTAGAGGCGCCTTTCAAGACACCCAAGGTCACCTTACAGAGCATATAGTCATCATTCAAAACTATGTAAAACAGACTAGGAATAAAAGGAAAACAGAGGTTAAACATGAAGAATAATAATAATTAATAACACTCAAAGACGCCTAAAGTGAAGGGGGACCTCACTAACCACCACCAATATGTAGCACCCACTTGGGTGATGCAATGATATGAAATGTATGTAGCGTTGCATATGTACATCCTAGCATTAGACATACACACCTCAAGCTGGTGTGTGGTGAGCGTTCTGGCGCCGATTGGCTGCCGTGCATCACCCAAATGGGTGCTACATACTGGTGGTGGTTAGTGAGGTCCCCCCCCCCCCCCCCCCCCCTTCACTGTAGGCGTCTTTGAGTGTCTAGAAAAGCGCTAAATAAATTCAATGAATTATTATTATTATTATTAATCATACAGAGCACAGTATCTTAAACCCGGCCTTCTGCTGTTCCTTCCTCCCTCTTAACGCCATCATTGCTCCTCATTGTTTAACTAAGACCTCCGTCTGCAATCAGAGAGAGATGATTCGGGGGGAACAACATCTTCATGGGTCTCCCTTGTGTCTCTCTATTTTTGTAAAGCCATGTTGGCAACATACCAACAGCATCCTATTCATTACCAATGAACAATTAACACTGTGTGGGCAGAGCTAATTGCTAACTAGTGGCATAACACGCAACCCAACTGAGAAAAGAGCAAATTACTTCTGCGTCGCTAACTCAATTATGTGGAGTAGAAAACTGAACAAAATAGGGTTTCACTCAAGACACCATTGCTCCCCTGTACATTTTGATTTTCAATGTTAAAATGGATATCTGATTCATTGCATTGGAAATCTTAATGTGGTCAAACATTCTTTCTGCTACAACCGCAAATGTGTTTGCAGCGATAATATCTTCCCAGGTAACCTTGAAAACACATTTAAAGTGGTGGAATGGTGTCCTCAGTGGAATGCTGTGTCTCCTACTGAAGGAGCTCCTCCCACTCTGCTCCCTCCCTCCCCATGTGTTTCAAGAGATGACACCTGCTTGGTAAGACATGGTCTCAAATCCAAAAGGTTTCATTCAGAGGCCGGTGGACGCGCTCCAGATATTTCCACAGCACATTCCACTCCATAACAGTTGACAGATGGCTCTGCCTTTACTGAAGATTGAACCCAAATAATAGCTCTTCAATATTACCTACAGCACCTTTAATTGAAAATGTGCAATTGGAAAAGGAAAAACAGAACCTTCTTGCATTTCAATTCATTCCAAAGTCTTCGACACTGCTTGCGTACAATTACTGAGATTCAGAAATGGGGCTAGTTTAGTGACACGAAAAGATGACGTCAGAGGATTAATGTTTTGTAACTCTAGTCAACTGTATATTAGAGTGGCAATGTATTAGTAAATAAACCTAATCCACTCCAATGGTGGTCTGGGTGAGGAGGAGGTCCTCATGGTGACCCCTGGTCCTCATGGTGACCCGTGGTCGTCATGGGGCTAGACCCTGACCTTTATAGCTTAGCATGGTCTCCAGTCTGGAGGCCTTATTTTTTGGGTTTCCAAAACGACAGTACGATCCCTTATTTGATGGATGAGTATCATGCATATAAAGTAAGATCCTACATCTTTGGTCAGCCACAGTCAGGCCGAGGTGAACGAGTAAGGACCTGGTTAACCACCTCTGCCTCATTGGTTCTTGACAGCTAAACTAGGATGGCCTTCCTGGTCCCAAGGGTCTGCTGACCATAGCAAACTCCAACGTGTCCGTGTAGTATAATGTGTTCTGAGACATAAGGCAGGTTTTTAGCAGAGAAGACTCCTTTCACCTGCTGTCTATCTTTACACAATACTTTAACAAATGTATTTTTAGCAGAAAGAAAAACAAGAAAAGACACCAGCCTGCCTCTAATGTTTGTTAAAATGTGGCCTGCATGGAGAATTGCTGAGCAAATTGCCGATATTGCCTTCATCATAGCCTCTCATATTGTCATAGGTCCAAATAATGGTTAAAGCTCCTTCATTTACACCTCATCTATGTAAGGCTAGAAGGGACCATATAACCATCTGTTATTATCAATCAATATTATCAATAATTCTTCAAGTTCACTTATAGAAACCATGCTCTTCATTTCCATCTTCCGTAAGAGGGGACTCTTCTCGCAGCAATCTGACTCACAAGAGAACACCACCATGCATCCGCCCCCTGCCTTGAAGCACTGCATTGATAATCATATCATCAATTAATAATATGGCAGATACACTAACACAGCTTCACCTCTGACCTCTAGTGACGTGGCTCTTCTGATGGTTGCTGGTTAGTTAGGATCTATGGCAATGAAAAACACTGAGCGTGTCACGACAATCAATCTAATGAGGGTTGGTTAGAGTCCCGGCACCAATGAGCATGTGATCATGGTCCTGTGGGCAGTGGACCCACCGTCGTATCCATTATAGCAGCACCAATCTAGATGGGTGCCGCATGTCCCTCATGTCTCTGGGTGATGACAGCGGCTGGAGGAGGAAACAGCAGACCGGTGATGGGCCAGGTAGGTATGTGCAACATCGTATGTCCCTTCAAAACACATGGTGTGACCCGCTGAGAGGAAACACACACGTATATAATACAGCTGAACCAGTGGGCTCTCTGTAACATACGTGTGTGTGTGTGTGTGTGAGAGAACACAGACACACACACACACACACCTACACACCTACACACACACACACACACACACACACATACACATGTATGTAATGTAGATGGACCAGTGGGTTCTCTATAACATACGTGTGTGTGTGTGTGTGTGTGTATGTGTGTGTGTGTGTGTGTGTGTGTGTGTGTGTGTGTGTGTGTGTGTGTGTGTGTGTGTGTGTGTGTGTGCGAGTGAACACAGACACACACACAGACACACGCAGACACACATACACAAACACACACATACACATGTATGTAATGTAGATGGACCAGTGGGCTCTCTCTATATTATATACTTGTGTGTGTACTCTCAGTCCAGGGAAGTCCCAGATGGCATCAAAACCAAATCACCAGAACTCCAGAGACTATAACTTTCATGAAAAGGAAAGAAAAAAGACTGTAGTATTCCGGAGATATGATCAATCAAAGATAACATTTTGCAGGGCAGAAAACAGTATTTTCATAAGCCCAATATACCAGCCCCTCAGTTTGTTTGGCCTATGAATTCCATTGTTTGTTGAAATCTATTCAATTAATTAATTCATTAATAAAATGAATCAAATAAAGAAAGTGAGCCCTTAGGCCAATTTATGTCTCCATTTTCTGGGGAATTTGTATGGAGGATGATTATATAAAAGCACTATATTTATTATATATTTGATATAAAATGGGAGCTCCCAAAACCTGCAGATGACAACATAACAAGGGGAGAATCCTCTTCTTTTATTAACAGCTCAGCTAATTGGTGTAGTGCTGTTAGCTCTTCAAATAACTTCCCTCTTCATCATTTTGAAGTCCTTCGGCCGCACTGAAGTCTGTGTGCAAAGATTATGCACTTACAATGAATGCTTAATGTTGGTAAAGCGATAATTCATGCCATTAAAGTTGAACCTGACTAAGTTTAAGGCAGGATTTTAGTTTTACTATTATTCTGCTATCCTTGGATGGATTGGAATTGACAAATGACATTATTGTTTACCTCCTCTGCTTTTACTGCAAATCAAACTCAAGTCGCTGTGCTCTCTCTCTTTCAACGCCTCTTTTCGGGGGGAATGGGAGCACTGGAATGTTATTATGTGAGTATAAATGGTTTTGGGGTATTTGTTTAGTAATTAATCATATTTATTCATCATTATGCAGGGACATTTTATGGTTTAAACTGGCACAGCCTTTCTCATGCAAGAAAAGAAGTGGCGAAACAAAGGTTGCAATAGCCTAGGGTATATTTAGGTTGATATAGGATTTGACAGCACTATAACTAACACTATAAGTACAAACACAGAGTCCTCAGGCGGACCATCCCAGAAGAGAATCAGACGTTTTGAGAACCAGAAGCTCAGGTTAGGAGGGGGAGCTAGTGCACCAGAAGGCCATGGCTCATTGATGGTTTGTTTGTCTTTTTGCGGAGCACACACTACAAACACACAGATGGAGCAGTCATGAAGCAATCAATCATTTCAGAACTAAAGGTTCACAGGCACAGTTATAGACCTTGTTTTCTTTTTTCCCTCAAATCAGCTTAGCAGAGACCTTTCTGTAAATGCATGTGCAAATTGAAATGTCTTGTACAGTAATTGAGCCAGACAAGTCTAAACTTACACCTCGTTTTTTGGATGGTGGGTTAGCTCTGGGACATTTCCAAAGCACTGCAATGGCAGTCGGGATATTAGTCACTAAAGCATAACCCTGCATGCACACACACGGACACGCACACGCACACAGACACACAGACACACACACACGCACGCACGCACGCATGAACACACATACACACACACACACACACACACACACACACACACACACACACACACACACACACACACACACACACACACACACACACACAAGAAATGTCAAGACATAATCAAGGCAACACAACCACATCAAGTCTAAAGTATTTTTGCATGAATTTGAAGTTGCATGATTTTTGCAAAATCTTGTAAATACCCTTGGTCACTAAAGGTTGGAGCATCTACACCGGCCTGTCTATCCTCAAAGCCCACAGAAGGGACAGACCTTTGGCATGGAGCCTGGCTAGTGCGGGCAGTGGATGTGTGATCAGAGCTCAATGTGGCACAAACAATGAGCCTGATCTCTGACGGCTCCGTGTGTGTTTGAAGTGTGTTCTCCGCAAAAAGGCAAACAAACCATCACTGAGCTGTGGCCTTTTTAGCATGCACGCTCCTCGTCCTCCTGGCATCAAGCTGATCAAACTGGCCGGTGCCCTGGGTGTACATGGTTTACTGGGAGGGGGGTGGGGGAGTCATACAGGGGCTCTGGGAGCTTCTTCATGGAGAAGACCCCTTTGGAGACCACGCTCTCTCACTCACACACATGAACAGGAACGCACACATGAACGTGACCATGCACACACACGAAGGCACATGAAGGCATGCACACACACACAGGCACATGCGCACACACACACACACACACACACACACACACACACACACACACACACACACACACACACACACGCACATCCATAGAAAAAGGAATCTCTAATTTTAGAAGCTAGTGATAAACCCTCTATCCAGCGGGACAGGGGGATATCAAAGGGAATGCTTGCTGGCTCTGTTGCCATGGTGAGCATGATTTCTCTTGGATGTCTCGTAATTGGATGGCAATGGTGGTTAAAAAAGGGTAGGAAAAAAGAGGTGGGGTGGTGGAGGGGGGGTGATATGTATCAAAGTCATCAACTCCAATAGCCATCAGAGGTCTATGATACGTTATGAGGGGGGTACCCAGAGGGGGGGGCCCAAGGGAAGGGCGGGCTAAAGGTGAGAGTGAGTCCCAGATCAATGGGGAGCCATTCTGTTGGATGATGGCATGAGGAAGAAGAGGGAGAGAAAGGGCAGAGGGGATTTAAATATTAACAAAGACCAGCCTTAGAAAACTGAAGACCCGTTGTATGGGTCATATATTGCAGCAATGTTTAGGTTAAATAGTGGTTTCTGGTCCCGGGGATTTGACCCCGGGACCTCTCGCACCCGAAGCGAGAATCATACCCCTAGACCAACGAGCCACTGTATCTTAAAATGATAAGTCAATTTCAGCAGTTGGTCAAACGATAAGCAGGGGTGCAACAGTTTCAGAGCAATTGTTTAGTTCAAACTCAATGCCACCAACTTACAATATTCATTCTTCATTTGGACTGCCTTAAATTCAGATTTTGTAATACAAAAATAGTTACAGATGTCCTATGATATAGTGTTGCCGAGTTGTCCAAGATGCTGAATTTAGGCTCCAGTTCAAGGAGGCGCTTTTTCAAAGCCTTTGCAAGGGCTTTCAACCCTTTGCATTGGAGCATCATTTTGAAAGGCAATTAAGAAAGAATGAAATTTCTGGTAGTGTGGCCCAGTGATCTAAAGCGCTGGATGAGGGCTCCATTCGATTAGGAGGCGTGGGTTTAAATCCTACCACAGCCTGTCGATAACCTGCATCCAAGAAGCATTTTGAAAAGCTTTTCTTAGTGGTTTCTATCAATGGAAAAAAAACTATATAAATTAAGTTAATCAATTTGATTTAATCGAATCAGCAATTCAGCTATTCTGAAAAATCACAGACTTGAATAGCCCCAGTAATGGCTATACACACACACACATATATATATCTATATATATATAGATATATATATAGATATATATATAGATATAGATATATATATAGATATAGATATATATATATAGATACATATATATATATATATAGATATATAGATAGATATATAGATATATAGATATAGATATATAGATATAGATATATATAGATACAGTTACAATTTATTGCCACCAACTTAAATTATTCTTTCTTCAGTAGGACTGCATTAAAGTCTTATTTTGTAATGCAAAAATAGTTATTTTAGTCATTTTGGCCATTCAGAATGGACGCTATTTTTGGTAGTGTGGCCGAGCGTCCCAAGGTGCTGGTTTAAGGCTCCAGTTTCTTCGGAGGCGTGGCTTCAAATCCCTGCACATCCAAAAATCACCTCCATTCATGAAGCAGTTTGCAACACAATTCTCAAAAGTTAATGCTGTCGACTGTCAATGTCTCGCTCAAAGTCATTCCTTGAAAACGTAGACAAGGTCTTAGGTTATTTATCTTTCATTCGCATCTAATTATGAAAATGAGAATCAACGCTAGCAGTAGTCAAAGTTGAATATGTGACTTAACTGAATGTGCTTCTAAGGCGTCTGAGTGTACGTTGCGATAAGTAAGAATCCTGTGTAGCATTTGAGAAGTATAACACTCTAGTGTGTAATCATCTCAATTGATTTCAATGTGAGTCCATCAGCATTTCAAGAAAGGTTGGAGCAATCCATGGCCTTGAGGTACTTTGCACAAATGCAAGGACTCGTCCGTGATTTGAACCCGGGACCTCGCACCCGCAGCGAGAATCAGACCCCTAGACCAACGAGCCACTAATTCTTAGTTTGATAAGTCAATTTCTGAAATTGGTCAAACGATAAGCAGGGGTGCAACAGTTTCAGAACAATTGTTTGGTTCAAACTCAATGCCACAAACTTACAATATTCATTCTTCACTTGGACTGCCTTGAATTCTGATTTTGTAATGCAAAAATAGTCACAGATGTCCTATGATATAGTGTTGCCGAGTTGTCCAAGATGCTGAATTTAGGCTCCAGTTCGAGGAGGCGCTTTTTCAAAGCCTTTGCAAGGGCTTTCAACCCTTTGCATTGGAGCATCATTTTGAAAGGCAATTAAGAAAGAATGATATTTCTGGTAGTGTGGCCCAGTGATCTAAAGCACTGGATGAGGGCTCCATTCGATTAGGAGGCGTGGGTTTAAATCCTACCACAGCCTGTCGATAACCTGCATCCAAGAAGCATTTTGAAAAGCTTTTCTCAAAAGGCAATACCGTCGACCGACAATTTTTCGCTTCAATACATAGAATCCCCTCAAACAAACTACAACATTCCTTGAAGACCTACACAAGGTCTCATTTTGTTTATCCTTCATTGCCT
Source organism: Gadus morhua (assembly GCF_902167405.1). NCBI lineage: Eukaryota > Metazoa > Chordata > Actinopteri > Gadiformes > Gadidae > Gadus > Gadus morhua. The sequence goes on from NC_044069.1 coordinate 19,039,917, forward strand.
CTTACCAAATTTGGAGTGAATTATGTAAATGAGAATCAATGCTAGATAATAAGCAGTAGTCAAAGTTGAGCAACCTTAGTGTGCTTTTAAGGCGTCTAAATGTACGTTGTGGTTGGTAAATTGCCAGTGACCAGTTTGAGTATTTCAACATTGCAGCATGTATTTTTCTGGTACACTGTTGAAATTTTGTCAGAGAAACGATGGTTACTCAGAATAATGTTTTGTTAGGAAGAATGTAAACTCTACATGCCTCCAATGAGATTTGAACTCTGATCACTGGACTCAAAGGCAGGAGTGCTAACAATTACAACACAAAAACAATGCTTGTAGTACTTCATGAATACAGAATTGTCCCAAGTCTGACATAGGTCAAATATATTCACTAACTTGCGAAGGAAACTCCTTGATTTAAGTGATTTCAATTATTTCTAACTTCATTTCAAGAAAGGTTGGAGCAATCCATGGTCATGAGGTAGTTGGCTCAAATGTACGGGCTCGTCCGGGATTTGAACCCGGGACCTCTCGCACAAGAAGCGAGAATCATACCCCTAGACCAACAAGCCACTGTATCTTAATATGATAAGTCAATTTCAGCAGTTGGTCAAACGATAAGCAGGGGTGCAACAGTTTCAGAGCAATTGTTTAGTTCAAACTCAATGCCACCAACTTACAATATTCATTCTTCATTTGGACTGCCTTAAATTCAGATTTTGTAATGCAAAAATAGTTACAGATGTCCTACGATATAGTGTTGCCGAGTTGTCCAAGATGCTGAATTTAGGTTCCAGTTCGAGGAGGCGCTTTTTCAAAGCCTTTGCAAGGGCTTTCAACCCTTTGCATTGAAGCATCATTTTGAAAGGCAATTAAGAAAGAATGATATTTCTGGTAGTGTGGCCCAGTGATCTAAAGCACTGGATGAGGGCTCCATTCGATTAGGAGGCGTGGGTTTAAATCCTACCACAGCCTGTCGATAACCTGCATCCAAGAAGCATTTTGAAAAGCTTTTCTCAAAAGGCAATACCGTCGACCGACAATTTTTCGCTTCAATACATAGAATCCCCTCAAACAAACTACAACATTCCTTGAAGACCTACACGAGGTCTCATTTTGTTTATCCTTCATTGCCTCTTACCAAATTTGGAGTGAATTATGTAAATGAGAATCAATGCTAGATAATAAGCAGTAGTCAAAGTTGAGCAACCTTAGTGTGCTTTTAAGGCGTCTAAATGTACGTTGTGGTTGGTAAATTGCCAGTGACCAGTTTGAGTATTTCAACATTGCAGAATGTATTTTTCTGGTACACTGTTGAAATTTTGTCAGAGAAACGATGGTTACTCAGAATAATGTTTTGTTAGGAAGAATGTAAACTCTACATGCCTCCAATGAGATTTGAACTCTAATCACTGGACTCAAAGGCAGGAGTGCTAACAATTACAACACAAAACCAATGCTTGTAGTACTTCATGAATACAGAATTGTCCCAAGTCTGACCTAGGTCAAATATATTCACTAACTTGCGAAGGAAACTCCTTGGTTTAAGTGATTTCAATTATTTCTAACTTCATTTCAAGAAAGGTTGGAGCAATCCATGGTCATGAGGTAGTTGGCTCAAATGTACGGGCTCGTCCGAGATTTGAACCCGGCACCTCTCGCACCCGAAGCGAGAATCATACCCCTAGACCAACGAGCCACTGTTTCTTAATATTATAGGTCAATTTCAGCAGTTGGTCAAACGATAAGCAGGGGTGCAACAGTTTCAGAGCAATTGTTTAGTTCAAACTCAATGCCACCAACTTACAATATTCATTCTTCATTTGGACTGCCTTAAATTCAGATTTTGTAATGCAAAAATAGTTACAGATGTCCTATGATATAGTGTTGCCGAGTTGTCCAAGATGCTGAATTTAGGCTTCCAGTTCGAGGAGGCGCTTTTTCAAAGCCTTTGCAAGGGCTTTCAACCCTTTGCATTGAAGCATCATTTTGAAAGGCAATTAAGAAAGAATGATATTTCTGGTAGTGTGGCCCAGTGATCTAAAGCACTGGATGAGGGCTCCATTCGATTAGGAGGCGTGGGTTTAAATCCTACCACAGCCTGTCGATAACCTGCATCCAAGGAGCATTTTGAAAAGCTTTTCTCAAAAGGCAATACCGTCGACTGACAATGTGTCGCTTCAATACATAGAATCCCCTCAAACAAACTACAACATTCCTTGAAGACCTACAGAAGGTCTCATTTTGTTTATCTGTCATTGCCTCTTACCAAATTTGGAGTGAATTATGTAAATGAGAATCAATGCTAGATAATAAGCAGTAGTCAAAGTTGAACAACCTTAGTGTGCTTTTAAGGCGTCTAAATGTACTTTGTGGTTAATAAATTGCCAGTGAACAGTTTGAGTATTTCAACATTGCAGAATGTATTTTTCTGGTACACTGTTGACATTTTGTCAGAGAGACGATGGTTACTCAGAATAACGTTTTGTTAGGAAGAATGTAAACTCTACATGCCTCCAATGAGATTTGAACTCTGATCACTGGACTCTGATCACTGGACTCAAAGGCAGGAGTGCTAACAATTACAACACATAAACTATGCTTGTTCATGAATACAGAATACTTCATGAATACAGAATTGTCCCAAGTCTGACCTAGGGCAAATATATTCACTAACTTGCGAAGGAAACTCCTTGGTTGAAGTGATTTCAATAATTTCTACTTCATTTCAAGAAAGGTTGGAGAAATCCATGGTCATGAGGTAGTTGGCTCAAATGTACGGGCTCGTCCGGGATTTGAACCCGGGACCTCTCGCACCCGAAGCGAGAATCATACCCCTAGACCAACGAGCCACTGTATATTAAAATGATAAGTCAATTTAAGCAGTTGGTCAAACGATAAGCAGGGGTGCAACAGTTTCAGAGCAATTGTTTAGTTCAAACTCAATGCCACCAACTTACAATATTCATTCTTCATTTGGACTGCCTTAAATTCAGATTTTGTAATGCAAAAATTAGTTACAGATGTCCTATGATATAGTGTTGCCGAGTTGTCCAAGATGCTGAATTTAGGCTCCAGTTCGAGGAGGCGCTTTTTCAAAGCCTTTGCAAGGGCTTTCAACCCTTTGCATTGGAGCATCATTTTGAAAGGCAATTAAGAAAGAATGATATTTCTGGTAGTGTGGCCCAGTGATCTAAAGCACTGGATGAGGGCTCCATTCGATTAGGAGGCGTGGGTTTAAATCCTACCACAGCCTGTCGATAACCTGCATCCAAGAAGCATTTTGAAAAGCTTTTCTCAAAAGGCAATACCGTCGACCGACAATTTTTCGCTTCAATACATAGAATCCCCTCAAACAAACTACAACATTCCTTGAAGACCTACACAAGGTCTCATTTTGTTTATCCTTCATTGCCTCTTACCAAATTTGGAGTGAATTATGTAAATGAGAATCAATGCTAGATAATAAGCAGTAGTCAAAGTTGAGCAACCTTAGTGTGCTTTTAAGGCGTCTAAATGTACGTTGTGGTTGGTAAATTGCCAGTGACCAGTTTGAGTATTTCAACATTGCAGCATGTATTTTTCTGGTACACTGTTGAAATTTTGTCAGAGAAACGATGGTTACTCAGAATAATGTTTTGTTAGGAAGAATGTAAACTCTACATGCCTCCAATGAGATCTAAACTCTGATCACTGGACTCAAAGGCAGGAGTGCTAACAATTACAACACAAAAACAATGCTTGTAGTACTTCATGAATACAGAATTGTCCCAAGTCTGACCTAGGTCAAATATATTCACTAACTTGCAAAGGAAACTCCTTGGTTTAAGTGATTTCAATTATTTCTAACTTCATTTCAAGAAAGGTTGGAGCAATCCATTGTCATGAGGTAGTTGGCTCAAATGTACGGGCTCGTCCCGGATTTGAACCCGGGACCTCTCGCACCCGAAGCGAGAATCATACCCCTAGACCAACGAGCCACTGTATCTTAATATGATAAGTCAATTTCAGCAGTTGTTCAAACGATAAGCAGGGGTGCAACAGTTTCAGAGCAATTGTTTAGTTCAAACTCAATGCCACCAACTTACAATATTCATTTTTCATTTGGACTGCCTTAAATTCAGATTTTGTAATGCAAAAATAGTTACAGATGTCCTACGATATAGTGTTGCCGAGTTGTCCAAGATGCTGAATTTAGGTTCCAGTTCGAGGAGGCGCTTTTTCAAAGCCTTTGCAAGGGCTTTCAACCCTTTGCATTGAAGCATCATTTTGAAAGGCAATTAAGAAAGAATGATATTTCTGGTAGTGTGGCCCAGTGATCTAAAGCACTGGATGAGGGCTCCATTCGATTAGGAGGCGTGGGTTTAAATCCTACCACAGCCTGTCGATAACCTGCATCCAAGGAGCATTTTGAAAAGCTTTTCTCAAAAGGCAATACCGTCGACTGACAATGTGTCGCTTCAATATATAGAATCACCTCAAACAAACTAGAGACCTACAGAAGGTCTCAATTTGTTTATCTGTCATTGCCTCTTACCAAATTTGGAGTGAATTATGTAAATGAGAATCAATCCTAGATAATAAGCAGTAGTCAAAGTTGAGCAACCTTAGTGTGCTTTTAAGGCGTCTAAATGTACGTTGTGGCTGGTAAATTGCCAGTGACCAGTTTGAGTATTTCAACATTGCAGAATGTATTTTTCTGGTACACTGTTGAAATTTTGTCAGAGAAACGATGGTTACTCAGAATAATGTTTTGTTAGGAAGAATGTAAACTCTACATGCCTCCAATTAGATTTGAACTCTAATCACTGGACTCAAAGGCAGGAGTGCTAACAATTACAACACAAAACCAGTGCTTGTAGTACTTCATGAATACAGAATTGTCCCAAGTCTGACCTAGGTCAAATATATTCACTAACTTGCGAAGGACACTCCTTGGTTTAAGTGCTTTCAATTATTTCTAACTTCATTTCAAGAAAGGTTGGAGCAATCCATGGTCATGAGGTAGTTGGCTCAAATGTACGGGCTCGTCCGGGATTTGAACCCGGGACCTCTCGCACCCGAAGCGAGAATCATACCCCTAGACCAACGAGCCACTGTTTCTTAAAATTATAGGTCAATTTCAGCAGTTGGTCAAACGATAAGCAGGGGTGCAACAGTTTCAGAGCAATTGTTTAGTTCAAACTCAATGCCACCAACTTACAATATTCATTCCTCATTTGGACTGCCTTAAATTCAGATTTTGTAATGCAAAAATAGTTACAGATGTCCTACGATATAGTGTTGCCGAGTTGTCCAAGATGCTGAATTTAGGTTCCAGTTCGAGGAGGCGCTTTTTCAAAGCCTTTGCAAGGGCTTTCAACCCTTTGCATTGAAGCATCATTTTGAAAGGCAATTAAGAAAGAATGATATTTCTGGTAGTGTGGCCCAGTGATCTAAAGCACTGGATGAGGGCTCCATTCGATAAGGAGGCGTGGGTTTGAATCCTACCACAGCCTGTCGATAACCTGCATCCAAGGAGCATTTTGAAAAGCTTTTCTCAAAAGGCAATACCGTCGACTGACAATGTGTCGCTTCAATACATAGAATCACCTCAAACAAACTACAACATTCCTTGAAGACCTACAGAAGGTCTCATTTTGTTTATCTGTCATTGCCTCTTACCAAATTTGGAGTGAATTATGTAAATGAGAATCAATGCTAGATAATAAGCAGTAGTCAAAGTTGAACAACCTTAGTGTGCTTTTAAGGCGTCTAAATGTACGTTGTGGTTAATAAATTGCCAGTGAACAGTTTGAGTATATCAACATTGCAGAATGTATTTTTCTGGTACACTGTTGAAATTTTGTCAGAGAAACGATGGTTACTCAGAATAACGTTTTGTTAGGAAGAATGTAAACTCTACATGCCTCCAATGAGATTGAACTCTGATCACTGGACTCAAAGGCAGGAGTGCTAACAATTACAACACAAAACCTAAGCTTGTAGTACTTCATGAATACAGAATTGTCCCAAGTCTGACCTAGGTCAAATATATTCACTAACTTGCGAAGGAAACTCCTTGGTTTAAGTGATTTCAATTATTTCTAACTTCATTTCAAGAAAGGTTGGAGCAATCCATGGTCATGAGGTAGTTGGCTCAAATGTACGGGCTCGTCCGGGATTTGAACCCGGGACCTCTCGCACCCAACGAGAATCATACCCCTAGACCAACGAGCCACTGTATCTTAATATGATAAGTCAATTTCAGCAGTTGGTCAAACGATAAGCAGGGGTGCAACAGTTTCAGAGCAATTGTTTAGTTCAAACTCAATGCCACCAACTTACAATATTCATTCTTCATTTGGACTGCCTTAAATTCAGATTTTGTGATGCAAAAATAGTTACAGATGTCCTACGATATAGTGTTGCCGAGTTGTCCAAGATGCTGAATTTAGGTTCCAGTTCGAGGAGGCGCTTTTTCAAAGCCTTTGCAAGGGCTTTCAACCCTTTGCATTGAAGCATCATTTTGAAAGGCAATTAAGAAAGAATGATATTTCTGGTAGTGTGGCCCAGTGATCTAAAGCACTGGATGAGGGCTCCATTCGATTAGGAGGCGTGGGTTTAAATCCTACCACAGCCTGTCGATAACCTGCATCCAAGAAGCATTTTGAAAAGCTTTTCTCAAAAGGCAATACCGTCGACCGACAATTTTTCGCTTCAATACGTAGAATCCCCTCAAACAAACTACAACATTCCTTGAAGACCTACACAAGGTCTCATTTTGTTTATCCTTCATTGCCTCTTACCAAATTTGGAGTGAATTATGTAAATGAGAATCAATCCTAGATAATAAGCAGTAGTCAAAGTTGAGCAACCTTAGTGTGCTTTTAAGGCGTCTAAATGTACGTTGTGGTTGGTAAATTGCCAGTGACCAGTTTGAGTATTTCAACATTGCAGAATGTATTTTTCTGGTACACTGTTGAAATTTTGTCAGAGAAACGATGGTTACTCAGAATAATGTTTTGTTAGGAAGAATGTAAACTCTACATGCCTCCAATGAGATTTGAACTCTAATCACTGGACTCAAAGGCAGGAGTGCTAACAATTACAACACAAAAACAATGCTTGTAGTACTTCATGAATACAGAATTGTCCCAAGTCTGACCTAGGTCAAATATATTCACTAACTTGCGAAGGACACTCCATGGTTTAAGTGATTTCAATTATTTCTAACTTCATTTCAAGAAAGGTTGGAGCAATCCATGGTCATGAGGTAGTTGGCTCAAATGTACGGGCTCGTCCGGGATTTGAACCCGGGACCTCTCGCACCCGAAGCGAGAATCATACCCCTAGACCAACGAGCCACTGTATCTTAAAATGATAAGTCAATTTCAGCAGTTGGTCAAACGATAAGCAGGGGTGCAACAGTTTCAGAGCAATTGTTTAGTTCAAACTCAATGCCACCAACTTACAATATTCATTCCTCATTTGGACTGCCTTAAATTCAGATTTTGTAATGCAAAAATAGTTACAGATGTCCTACGATATAGTGTTGCCGAGTTGTCCAAGATGCTGATTTTAGGTTCCAGTTCGAGGAGGCGCTTTTTCAAAGCCTTTGCAAGGGCTTTCAACCCTTTGCATTGAAGCATCATTTTGAAAGGCAATTAAGAAAGAATGATATTTCTGGTAGTGTGGCCCAGTGATCTAAAGCACTGGATGAGGGCTCCATTCGATTAGGAGGCGTGGGTTTAAATCCTACCACAGCCTGTCGATAACCTGCATCCAAGGAGCATTTTGAAAAGCTTTTCTCAAAAGGCAATACCGTCGACTGACAATGTGTCGCTTCAATACATAGAATCACCTCAAACAAACTACAACATTCCTTGAAGACCTACAGAAGGTCTCATTTTGTTTATCTGTCATTGCCTCTTACCAAATTTGGAGTGAATTATGTAAATGAGAATCAATCCTAGATAATAAGCAGTAGTCAAAGTTGAGCAACCTTAGTGTGCTTTTAAGGCGTCTAAATGTACGTTGTGGTTGGTAAATTGCCAGTGACCAGTTTGAGTATTTCAACATTGCAGAATGTATTTTTCTGGTACACTGTTGAAATTTTGTCAGAGAAACGATGGTTACTCAGAATAATGTTTTGTTAGGAAGAATGTAAACTCTACATGCCTCCAATGAGATTTGAACTCTAATCACTGGACTCAAAGGCAGGAGTGCTAACAATTACAACACAAAAACAATGCTTGTAGTACTTCATGAATACAGAATTGTCCCAAGTCTGACCTAGGTCAAATATATTCACTAACTTGCGAAGGACACTCCATGGTTTAAGTGATTTCAATTATTTCTAACTTCATTTCAAGAAAGGTTGGAGCAATCCATGGTCATGAGGTAGTTGGCTCAAATGTACGGGCTCGTCCGGGATTTGAACCCGGGACCTCTCGCACCCGAAGCGAGAATCATACCCCTAGACCAACGAGCCACTGTATCTTAAAATGATAATTCAATTTCAGCAGTTGGTCAAACGATAAGCAGGGGTGCAACAGTTTCAGAGCAATTGTTTAGTTCAAACTCAATGCCACCAACTTACAATATTCATTCCTCATTTGGACTGCCTTAAATTCAGATTTTGTAATGCAAAAATAGTTACAGATGTCCTACGATATAGTGTTGCCGAGTTGTCCAAGATGCTGATTTTAGGTTCCAGTTCGAGGAGGCGCTTTTTCAAAGCCTTTGCAAGGGCTTTCAACCCTTTGCATTGAAGCATCATTTTGAAAGGCAATTAAGAAAGAATGATATTTCTGGTAGTGTGGCCCAGTGATCTAAAGCACTGGATGAGGGCTCCATTCGATTAGGAGGCGTGGGTTTAAATCCTACCACAGCCTGTCGATAACCTGCATCCAAGGAGCATTTTGAAAAGCTTTTCTCAAAAGGCAATTCCGTCGACTGACAATGTGTCGCTTCAATACATAGAATCACCTCAAACAAACTACAACATTCCTTGAAGACCTACAGAAGGTCTCATTTTGTTTATCTGTCATTGCCTCTTACCAAATTTGGAGTGAATTATGTAAATGAGAATCAATGCTAGATAATAAGCAGTAGTCAAAGTTGAACAACCTTAGTGTGCTTTTAAGGCGTCTAAATGTACGTTGTGGTTAATAAATTGCCAGTGAACAGTTTGAGTATATCAACATTGCAGAATGTATTTTTCTGGTACACTGTTGAAATTTTGTCAGAGAAACGATGGTTACTCAGAATAACGTTTTGTTAGGAAGAATGTAAACTCTACATGCCTCCAATGAGATTGAACTCTGATCACTGGACTCAAAGGCAGGAGTGCTAACAATTACAACACAAAACCTATGCTTGTAGTACTTCATGAATACAGAATTGTCCCAAGTCTGACCTAGGTCAAATATATTCACTAACTTGCGAAGGAAACTCCTTGGTTTAAGTGATTTCAATTATTTCTAACTTCATTTCAAGAAAGGTTGGAGCAATCCATGGTCATGAGGTAGTTGGCTCAAATGTACGAGCTCGTCCGGGATTTGAACCCGGGACCTCTCGCACCCGAAGCAAGAATCATACCCCTAGACCAACGAGCCACTGTATCTTAAAACGATAAGTCAATTTCAGCAGTTGGTCAAACGATAAGCAGGGGTGCAACAGTTTCATAGCAATTGTTTAGTTCAAACTCAATGCCACCAACTTACAATATTCATTCTTCATTTGGACTGCCTTAAATTCAGATTTTGTAATGCAAAAATAGTTACAGATGTCATATGATATAGTGTTGCCGAGTTGTCCAAGATGCTGAATTTAGGCTCCAGTTCGAGGAGGCGCTTTTTCAAAGCCTTTGCAAGGGCTTTCAACCCTTTGCATTGAAGCATCATTTTGAAAGGCAATTAAGAAAGAATGATATTTCTGGTAGTGTGGCCCAGTGATCTAAAGCACTGGATGAGGGCTCCATTCGATTAGGAGGCGTGGGTTTAAATCGTACCACAGCCTGTCGATAACCTGCATCTAAGGAGCATTTTGAAAAGCTTTTCTCAAAAGGCAATACCGTCGACTGACAATGTGTCCCTTCAATACATAGAATCCCCTCAAACAAACTACAACATTCCTTGAAGACCTACAGAAGGTCTCATTTTGTTTATCTGTCATTGCCTCTTACCAAATTTGGAGTGAATTATGTAAATGAGAATCAATGCTAGATAATAAGCAGTAGACAAAGTTGAACAACCTTAGTGTGCTTTTAAGGCGTCTAAATGTACTTTGTGGTTAATAAATTGCCAGTGAACAGTTTGAGTATTTCAACATTGCAGAATGTATTTTTCTGGTACACTGTTGACATTTTGTCAGAGAGATGATGGTTACTCAGAATAACGTTTTGTTAGGAAGAATGTAAACCATACATGCCTCCAATGAGATTTGAACTCTGATTACTGGACTCAAAGGCAGGAGTGCTAACAATTACAACACAAAACCTATGTGTGTAGTACTTCATGAATACAGAATTGTCCCAAGTCTGACCTAGGGCAAATATATTCTCTAACTTGCGAAGGAAACTCCTTTGTTTAAGTAATTTCAATTATTTCTAACTTCATTTCAAGAAAGGTTGGAGCAATCCATGGTCATGAGCTAGTTAGCTCAAATGTACGGGCTCGTCCGGGATTTGAACCCGGGACCTCTCGCACCCGAAGCGAGAATCATACCCCTAGACCAACGAGCCACTGTATCTTAAAATGATAAGTCAATTTCAGCAGTTTGTCAAACGATAAGCAGGGGTGCAACAGTTTCAGAGCAATTGTTTAGTTCAAACTCAATGCCACCAACTTACAATATTCATTCTTCATTTGGACTGCCTTAAATTCAGATTTTGTAATGCAAAAATAGCTACAGATGTCATATGATATAGTGTTGCCGAGTTGTCCAAGATGCTGAATTTAGGCTCCAGTTCGAGGAGGCGCTTTTTCAAAGCCTTTGCAAGGGCTTTCAACCCTTTGCATTGAAGCATCATTTTGAAAGGCAATTAAGAAAGAATGATATTTCTGGTAGTGTGGCCCAGTGATCTAAAGCACTGGATGAGGGCTCCATTCGATTAGGAGGCGTGGGTTTAAATCCTACCACAGCCTGTCGATAACCTGCATCCAAGGAGCATTTTGAAAAGCTTTTCTCAAAAGGCAATACCGTCGACTGACAATGTGTCGCTTCAATATATAGAATCACCTCAAACAAACTACAACATTCCTTGAAGACCTACAGAAGGTCTCATTTTGTTTATCTGTCATTGCCTCTTACCAAATTTGGAGTGAATTATGTAAATGAGAATCAATGCTAGATAATAAGCAGTAGTCAAAGTTGAACAACCTTAGTGTGCTTTTAAGGCGTCTAAATGCACGTTGTGGTTAATAAATTGCCAGTGAACAGTTTGAGTATATCAACATTGCAGAATGTATTTTTCTGGTACACTGTTGAAATTTTGTCAGAGAAACGATGGTTACTCAGAATAACGTTTTGTTAGGAAGAATGTAAACTCTACATGCCTCCAATGAGATTTGAACTCTGATCACTGGACTCAAAGGCAGGAGTGCTAACAATTACAACACAAAACCTATGCTTGTAGTACTTCATGAATACAGAATTGTCCCAAGTCTGACCTAGGGCAAATATATTCACTAACTTGCGAAGGAAACTCCTTGGTTTAAGTGATTTCAATTAATTCTAACTTCATATCAAGAAAGGTTGGATGGTCATGAGCTAGTTAGCTCAAATGTACGGGCTCGTCCGGATTTGAACCCGGGACCTCTCACACCCGAAGGGAGAATCATACCCCTAGACCAACGAGCCACTGTATCTTAAAATGATAAGTCAGTTTCAGCAGTTGGTCAAACGATAAGCAGGGGTGCAACAGTTTCAGAGCAATTGTTTAGTTCAAACTCAATGCCACCAACTTACAATATTCATTCCTCATTTGGACTGCCTTAAATTCAGATTTTGTAATGCAAAAATAGTTACAGATGTCCTACGATATAGTGTTGCCGAGTTGTCCAAGATGCTGAATTTAGGTTCCAGTTCGAGGAGGCGCTTTTTCAAAGCCTTTGCAAGGGCTTTCAACCCTTTGCATTGAAGCATCATTTTGAAAGGCAATTAAGAAAGAATGATATTTCTGGTAGTGTGGCCCAGTGATCTAAAGCACTGGATGAGGGCTCCATTCGATTAGGAGGCGTGGGTTTAAATCCTACCACAGCCTGTCGATAACCTGCATCTAAGGAGCATTTTGAAAAGCTTTTCTCAAAAGGCAATACCGTCGACTGACAATGTGTCGCTTCAATACATAGAATCACCTCAAACAAACTACAACATTCCTTGAAGACCTACAGAAGGTCTCATTTTGTTTATCTGTCATTGCCTCTTACCAAATTTGGAGTGAATTATGTAAATGAGAATCAATGCTAGATAATAAGCAGTAGTCAAAGTTGAGCAACCTTAGTGTGCTTATAAGGCGTCTAAATGTACGTTGTGGTTGGTAAATTGCCAGTGAACAGTTTGAGTATTTCAACATTGCAGAATGTATTTTTCTGGTACACTGTTGAAATTTTGTCAGAGAAACGATGGTTACTCAGAATAATGTTTTGCTAGGAAGAATGTAAACCATACATGCCTCCAATGAGATTTGAACTCTGATTACTGGACTCAAAGGCAGGAGTGCTAACAATTACAACACAAAACCTATGCTTGTAGTACTTCATGAATACAGAATTTTCCCAAGTCTGACCTGGGGCAAATATATTCACTAACTTGCGAAGGAAACTCCTATGTTTAAGTGATTTCAATTATTTCTAACTTCATTTCAAGAAAGGTTGGAGGAATCCATGGTCATGAGCTAGTTGGCTCAAATGTACGGGCTCGTCCGGGATTTGAACCCCGGACCTCTCGCACCCGAAGCGAGAATCATACCCCTAGACCAACGAGCCACTGTATCTAAAATTGATAAGTCAGTTTCAGCAGTTGGTCAAACGATAAGCAGGGGTGCAACAGTTTCAGAGCAATTGTTTAGTTCAAACTCAATGCCACCAACTTACAATATTCATTCTTCATTTGGACTGCCTTAAATTCAGATTTTGTAATGCAAAAATAGTTACAGATGTCCTATGATATAGTGTTGCCGAGTTGTCCAAGATGCTGAATTTAGGCTCCAGTTCGAGGAGGCGCTTTTTCAAAGCCTTTGCAAGGGCTTTCAACCCTTTGCATTGAAGCATCATTTTGAAAGGCAATTAAGAAAGAATGATATTTCTGGTAGTGTGGCCCAGTGATCTAAAGCACTGGATGAGGGCTCCATTCGATTAGGAGGCGTGGGTTTAAATCGTACCACAGCCTGTCGATAACCTGCATCCAAGGAGCATTCTGAAAAGCTTTTCTCAAAAGGCAATACCGTCGACCGACAATTTTTCGCTTCAATACATAGAATCCCCTCAAACAAACTACAACATTCCTTGAAGACCTACACAAGGTCTCATTTTGTTTATCCTTCATTGCCTCTTACCAAATTTGGAGTGAATTATGTAAATGAGAATCAATGCTAGATAATAAGCAGTAGTCAAAGTTGAGCAACCTTAGTGTGCTTTTAAGGCGTCTAAATGTACGTTGTGGTTGGTAAATTGCCAGTGAACAGTTTGAGTATTTCAACATTGCAGAATGTATTTTTCTGGTACACTGTTGACATTTTGTCAGAGAGATGATGGTTACTCAGAATAACGTTTTGTTAGGAAGAATGTAAACCATACATGCCTCCAATGAGATTTGAACTCTGATTACTGGACTCAAAGGCAGGAGTGCTAACAATTACAACACAAAACCTATGTGTGTAGTACTTCATGAATACAGAATTGTCCCAAGTCTGACCTAGGGCAAATATATTCTCTAACTTGCGAAGGAAACTCCTTCGTTTAAGTAATTTCAATTATTTCTAACTTCATTTCAAGAAAGGTTGGAGCAATCCATGGTCATGAGCTAGTTGGCTCAAATGTACGGGCTCGTCCGGGATTTGAACCCGGGACCTCTCGCACCCGAAGCGAGAATCATACCCCTAGACCAACGAGCCACTGTATCTTAAAATGATAAGTCAATTTCAGCAGTTTGTCAAACGATAAGCAGGGGTGCAACAGTTTCAGAGCAATTGTTTAGTTCAAACTCAATGCCACCAACTTACAATATTCATTCTTCATTTGGACTGCCTTAAATTCAGATTTTGTAATGCAAAAATAGCTACAGATGTCATATGATATAGTGTTGCCGAGTTGTCCAAGATGCTGAATTTAGGCTCCAGTTCGAGGAGGCGCTTTTTCAAAGCCTTTGCAAGGGCTTTCAACCCTTTGCATTGAAGCATCATTTTGAAAGGCAATTAAGAAAGAATGATATTTCTGGTAGTGTGGCCCAGTGATCTAAAGCACTGGATGAGGGCTCCATTCGATTAGGAGGCGTGGGTTTAAATCCTACCACAGCCTGTCGATAACCTGCATCCAAGGAGCATTTTGAAAAGCTTTTCTCAAAAGGCAATACCGTCGACTGACAATGTGTCGCTTCAATATATAGAATCACCTCAAACAAACTACAACATTCCTTGAAGACCTACAGAAGGTCTCATTTTGTTTATCTGTCATTGCCTCTTACCAAATTTGGAGTGAATTATGTAAATGAGAATCAATGCTAGATAATAAGCAGTAGTCAAAGTTGAACAACCTTAGTGTGCTTTTAAGGCGTCTAAATGCACGTTGTGGTTAATAAATTGCCAGTGAACAGTTTGAGTATATCAACATTGCAGAATGTATTTTTCTGGTACACTGTTGAAATTTTGTCAGAGAAACGATGGTTACTCAGAATAACGTTTTGTTAGGAAGAATGTAAACTCTACATGCCTCCAATGAGATTTGAACTCTGATCACTGGACTCAAAGGCAGGAGTGCTAACAATTACAACACAAAACCTATGCTTGTAGTACTTCATGAATACAGAATTGTCCCAAGTCTGACCTAGGGCAAATATATTCACTAACTTGCGAGGGAAACTCCTTGGTTTAAGTGATTTCAATTAATTCTAACTTCATATCAAGAAAGGTTGGATGGTCATGAGCTAGTTAGCTCAAATGTACGGGCTCGTCCGGATTTGAACCCGGGACCTCTCACACCCGAAGGGAGAATCATACCCCTAGACCAACGAGCCACTGTATCTTAAAATGATAAGTCAGTTTCAGCAGTTGGTCAAACGATAAGCAGGGGTGCAACAGTTTCAGAGCAATTGTTTAGTTCAAACTCAATGCCACCAACTTACAATATTCATTCCTCATTTGGACTGCCTTAAATTCAGATTTTGTAATGCAAAAATAGTTACAGATGTCCTACGATATAGTGTTGCCGAGTTGTCCAAGATGCTGAATTTAGGTTCCAGTTCGAGGAGGCGCTTTTTCAAAGCCTTTGCAAGGGCTTTCAACCCTTTGCATTGAAGCATCATTTTGAAAGGCAATTAAGAAAGAATGATATTTCTGGTAGTGTGGCCCAGTGATCTAAAGCACTGGATGAGGGCTCCATTCGATTAGGAGGCGTGGGTTTAAATCCTACCACAGCCTGTCGATAACCTGCATCTAAGGAGCATTTTGAAATGCTTTTCTCAAAAGGCAATACCGTCGACTGACAATGTGTCGCTTCAATACATAGAATCACCTCAAACAAACTACAACATTCCTTGAAGACCTACAGAAGGTCTCATTTTGTTTATCTGTCATTGCCTCTTACCAAATTTGGAGTGAATTATGTAAATGAGAATCAATGCTAGATAATAAGCAGTAGTCAAAGTTGAGCAACCTTAGTGTGCTTTTAAGGCGTCTAAATGTACGTTGTGGTTGGTAAATTGCCAGTGAACAGTTTGAGTATTTCAACATTGCAGAATGTATTTTTCTGGTACACTGTTGAAATTTTGTCAGAGAAACGATGGTTACTCAGAATAATGTTTTGTTAGGAAGAATGTAAACCATACATGCCTCCAATGAGATTTGAACTCTGATTACTGGACTCAAAGGCAGGAGTGCTAACAATTACAACACAAAACCTATGCTTGTAGTACTTCATGAATACAGAATTTTCCCAAGTCTGACCTGGGGCAAATATATTCACTAACTTGCGAAGGAAACTCCTATGTTTAAGTGATTTCAATTATTTCTAACTTCATTTCAAGAAAGGTTGGAGGAATCCATGGTCATGAGCTAGTTGGCTCAAATGTACGGGCTCGTCCGGGATTTGAACCCGGGACCTCTCGCACCCGAAGCGAGAATCATACCCCTAGACCAACGAGCCACTGTATCTAAAATTGATAAGTCAGTTTCAGCAGTTGGTCAAACGATAAGCAGGGGTGCAACAGTTTCAGAGCAATTGTTTAGTTCAAACTCAATGCCACCAACTTACAATATTCATTCTTCATTTGGACTGCCTTAAATTCAGATTTTGTAATGCAAAAATAGTTACAGATGTCCTATGATATAGTGTTGCCGAGTTGTCCAAGATGCTGAATTTAGGCTCCAGTTCGAGGAGGCGCTTTTTCAAAGCCTTTGCAAGGGCTTTCAACCCTTTGCATTGAAGCATCATTTTGAAAGGCAATTAAGAAAGAATGATATTTCTGGTAGTGTGGCCCAGTGATCTAAAGCACTGGATGAGGGCTCCATTCGATTAGGAGGCGTGGGTTTAAATCGTACCACAGCCTGTCGATAACCTGCATCCAAGGAGCATTCTGAAAAGCTTTTCTCAAAAGGCAATACCGTCGACCGACAATTTTTCGCTTCAATACATAGAATCCCCTCAAACAAACTACAACATTCCTTGAAGACCTACACAAGGTCTCATTTTGTTTATCCTTCATTGCCTCTTACCAAATTTGGAGTGAATTATGTAAATGAGAATCAATGCTAGATAATAAGCAGTAGTCAAAGTTGAGCAACCTTAGTGTGCTTTTAAGGCGTCTAAATGTACGTTGTGGTTGGTAAATTGCCAGTGAACAGTTTGAGTATTTCAACATTGCAGAATGTATTTTTCTGGTACACTGTTGAAATTTTGTCAGAGAAACGATGGTTACTCAGAATAATGTTTTGTTAGGAAGAATGTAAACCATACATGCCTCCAATGAGATTTGAACTCTGATTACTGGACTCAAAGGCAGGAGTGCTAACAATTACAACACAAAACCTATGCTTGAAATACTTCATGGATACAGAATTGTCCCAAGTCTGACCTAGGGCAAATATATTCACTAACTTGCGAAGGAAACTCCTTTGTTTAAGTGATTTCAATTATTTCTAACTTCATTTCAAGAAAGGTTGGAGCAATCCATGGTCATGAGCTACTTGCCTCAAATGTACGGGCTCGTCCGGGATTTGAACCCGGGACCTCTCGCACCCGAAGCGAGAATCATACACCTAGACCAACGAACCACTGTATCTAAAATTGATAAGTCAGTTTCAGCAGTTGGTCAAACGATAAGCAGGGGTGCAACAGTTTCAGAGCAATTGTTTAGTTCAAACTCAATGCCACCAACTTACAATATTCATTCTTCATTTGGACTGCCTTAAATTCAGATTTTGTAATGCAAAAATAGTTACAGATGTCCTATGATATAGTGTTGCCGAGTTGTCCAAGATGCTGAATTTAGGCTCCAGTTCGAGGAGGCGCTTTTTCAAAGCCTTTGCAAGGGCTTTCAACCCTTTGCATTGAAGCATCATTTTGAAAGGCAATTAAGAAAGAATGATATTTCTGGTAGTGTGGCCCAGTGATCTAAAGCACTGGATGAGGGCTCCATTCGATTAGGAGGCGTGGGTTTAAATCCTACCACAGCCTGTCGATAACCTGCATCCAAGGAGCATTTTGAAAAGCTTTTCTCAAAAGGCAATACCGTCGACTGACAATGTGTCGCTTCAATATATAGAATCACCTCAAACAAACTACAACATTCCTTGAAGACCTACAGAAGGTCTCATTTTGTTTATCTGTCATTGCCTCTTACCAAATTTGGAGTGAATTATGTAAATGAGAATCAATGCTAGATAATAAGCAGTAGTCAAAGTTGAACAACCTTAGTGTGCTTTTAAGGCGTCTAAATGTACGTTGTGGTTGGTAAATTGCCAGTGAACAGTTTGAGTATATCAACATTGCAGAATGTATTTTTCTGGTACACTGTTGAAATTTTGTCAGAGAAACGATGGTTACTCAGAATAACGTTTTGTTAGGAAGAATGTAAACTCTACATGCCTCCAATGAGATTTGAACTCTGATCACTGGACTCAAAGGCAGGAGTGCTAACAATTACAACACAAAACCTATGCTTGTAGTACTTCATGAATACAGAATTGTCCCAAGTCTGACCTAGGGCAAATATATTCACTAACTTGCGAAGGAAACTCCTTGGTTTAAGTGATTTCAATTATTTCTAACTTCATTTCAAGAAAGGTTGGAGCAATCCATGGTCATGAGGTAATTGGCTCAAATGTACGGGCTCGTCCGGGAGTTGAACCCGGGACCTCTCGCACCCGAAGCAAGAATCATACCCCTAGACCAACGAGCCACTGTATCTTAAAATGATAAGTCAGTTTCAGCAGTTGGTCAAACGATAAGCAGGGGTGCAACAGTTTCAGAGCAATTGTTTAGTTCAAACTCAATGCCACCAACTTACAATATTCATTCTTCATTTGGACTGCCTTAAATTCAGATTTTGTAATGCAAAAATAGTTACAGATGTCCTATGATATAGTGTTGCCGAGTTGTCCAAGATACTGAATTTAGGCTCCAGTTCGAGGAGGCGCTTTTTCAAAGCCTTTGCAAGGGCCTTCAACCCTTTGCATTGAAGCATCATTTTGAAAGGCAATTAAGAAAGAATGATATTTCTGGTAGTGTGGCCCAGTGATCTAAAGCACTGGATGAGGGCTCCATTCGATTAGGAGGCGTGGGTTTAAATCGTACCACAGCCTGTCGATAACCTGCATCCAAGGAGCATTCTGAAAAGCTTTTCTCAAAAGGCAATACCGTCGACCGACAATTTTTCGCTTCAATGCATAGAATCCCCTCAAACAAACTACAACATTCCTTGAAGACCTACACAAGGTCTCAATTTGTTTATCCTTCATTGCCTCTTACCAAATTTGGAGTGAATTATGTAAATGAGAATCAATGCTAGATAATAAGCAGTAGTCAAAGTTGAGCAACCTTAGTGTGCTTTTAAGGCGTCTAAATGTACGTTGTGGTTGGTAAATTGCCAGTGAACAGTTTGAGTATTTCAACATTGCAGAATGTATTTTTCTGGTACACTGTTGAAATTTTGTCAGAGAAACGATGGTTACTCAGAATAATGTTTTGTTAGGAAGAATGTAAACCATACATGCCTCCAATGAGATTTGAACTCTGATTACTGGACTCAAAGGCAGGAGTGCTAACAATTACAACACAAAACCTATGCTTGTAGTACTTCATGAATACAGAATTGTCCCAAGTCTGACCTAGGGCAAATATATTCACTAACTTGCGAAGGAAACTCCTTGGTTTAAGTGATTTCAATTATTTCTAACTTCATTTCAAGAAAGGTTGGAGCAATCCATGGTCATGAGCTAGTTGGCTCAAATGTACGGGCTCGTCCGGGATTTGAACCCGGGACCTCTCACACCCGAAGCGAGAATCATACCCCTAGACCAACGAGCCACTGTATCTTAAAATGATAAGTCAGTTTCAGGAGTTGGTCAAACGATAAGCAGGGGTGCAACAGTTTCAGAGCAATTGTTTAGTTCAAACTCAATGCCACCAACTTACAATATTCATTCTTCATTTGGACTGCCTTTAATTCAGATTTTGTAATGCAAAAATAGTTACAGATGTCCTATGATATAGTGTTGCCGAGTTGTCCAAGATGCTGAATTTAGGCTCCAGTTCGAGGAGGCGCTTTTTCAAAGCCTTTGCAAGGGCTTTCAACCCTTTGCATTGAAGCATCATTTTGAAAGGCAATTAAGAAAGAATGATATTTCTGGTAGTGTGGCCCAGTGATCTAAAGCACTGGATGAGGGCTCAATTCGATTAGGAGGCGTGGGTTTAAATCCTACCACAGCCTGTCGATAACCTGCATCCAAGGAGCATTCTGAAAAGCTTTTCTCAAAAGGCAATACCGTCGACCGACAATTTTTCGCTTCAATACATAGAATCCCCTCAAACAAACTACAACATTCCTTGAAGACCTACACAAGGTCTCATTTTGTTTATCCTTCATTGCCTCTTACCAAATTTGGAGTGAATTATGTAAATGAGAATCAATGCTAGATAATAAGCAGTAGTCAAAGTTGAGCAACCTTAGTGTGCTTTTAAGGCGTCTAAATGTACGTTGTGGTTGGTAAATTGCCAGTGAACAGTTTGAGTATTTCAACATTGCAGAATGTATTTTTCTGGTACACTGTTGAAATTTTGTCAGAGAAACGATGGTTACTCAGAATAATGTTTTGTTAGGAAGAATGTAAACCATACATGCCTCCAATGAGATTTGAACTCTGATCACTGGACTCAAAGGCAGGAGTGCTAACAATTACAACACAAAACCTATGCTTGTAGTACTTCATGAATACAGAATTGTCCCAAGTCTGACCTAGGGCAAATATATTCA
Organism: Gadus morhua; assembly: GCF_902167405.1. Lineage (NCBI taxonomy): Eukaryota > Metazoa > Chordata > Actinopteri > Gadiformes > Gadidae > Gadus > Gadus morhua. The sequence continues at coordinate 19,060,578 of NC_044069.1, forward strand.
CTAACTTGCGAAGGAAACTCCTTGGTTTAAGTGATTTCAATTATTTCTAACTTCATTTCAAGAAAGGTTGGAGCAATCCATGGTCATGAGCTAGTTGGCTCAAATGTACGGGCTCGTCCGGGATTTGAACCCGGGACCTCTCGCACCCGAAGCGATAATCATACCCCTAGACCAACGAGCCACTGTATCTTAAAATGATAAGTCAGTTTCAGCAGTTGGTCAAACGATAAGCAGGGGTGCAACAGTTTCAGAGCAATTGTTTAGTTCAAACTCAATGCCACCAACTTACAATATTCATTCTTCATTTGGACTGCCTTAAATTCAGATTTTGTAATGCAAAAATAGTTACAGATGTCATATGATATAGTGTTGACGAGTTGTCCAAGATGCTGAATTTATTCTCCAGTTCGAGGAGGCGCTTTTTCAAAGCCTTTGCAAGGGCTTTCAACCCTTTGCATTGAAGCATCATTTTGAAAGGCAATTAAGAAAGAATGATATTTCTGGTAGTGTGGCCCAGTGATCTAAAGCACTGGATGAGGGCTCCATTCGATTAGGAGGCGTGGGTTTAAATCGTACCACAGCCTGTCGATAACCTGCATCCAAGGAGCATTTTGAAAAGCTTTTCTCAAAAGGCAATACCGTCGACTGACAATGTGTCGCTTCAATACATAGAATCCCCTCAAACAAACTACAACAATCCTTGAAGACCTACAGAAGGTCTCATTTTTTTTATCTGCCATTGCCTCTTACCAATTTTGGAGTGAATTATGTAAATGAGAATCAATGCTAGATAATAAGCAGTAGTCAAAGTTGAACAACCTTAGTGTGCTTTTAAGGCATCTAAATGTACTTTGTAGTTAATAAATTGCCAGTGAACAGTTTGAGTATTTCAAAATTGCAGAATGTATTTTTCTGGTACACTGTTGACATTTTGTCAGAGAGACGATGGTTACTCAGAATAACGTTTTGTTAGGAAGAATGTAAACTCTACATGCCTCCAATGAGATTTGAACTCTGATCACTGGACTCAAAGGCAGGAGTGCTAACAATTACAACACAAAACCTATGCTTGTAGTACTTTATGAATACAGAATTCTCCCAAGTCTGACCTAGGGCAAATATATTCACTAACTTGCAAAAGAAACTCCTTGGTTTAAGTGATTTCAATTATTTCTAACTTCATTTCAAGAAAGGTTGGAGCAATCCATGGTCATGAGGTAGCTGGCTCAAATGTACGGGCTCGTCCCGGATTTGAACCCGGGACCACTCGCACCCGAAGCGAGAATCATACCCCTAGACCAACGAGCCACTGTATCTTAAAATGATTAGTCAATTTCATCAGTTGGTCAAACGATAAGCAGGGGTGCAACAGTTTCAGAGCAATTGTTTAGTTCAAACTCAATGCCACCAACTTACAATATTCATTCTTCATTTGGACTGCCTTAAATTCAGATTTTGTAATGCAAAAATAGTTACAGATGTCCTATGATATAGTGTTGCCGAGTTGTCCAAGATGCTGAATTTAGGCTCCAGTTCGAGGAGGCGCTTTTTCAAAGCCTTTGCAAGGGCTTTCAACCCTTTGCATTGAATCATCATTTTGAAAGGCAATTAAGAAAGAATGATATTTCTGGTAGTGTGGCCCAGTGATCTAAAGCACTGGATGAGGGCTCCATTCGATTAGGAGGCGTGGGTTTAAATCCTACCACAGCCTGTCGATAACCTGCATCCAAGGAGCATTTTGAAAAGCTTTTCTCAAAAGGCAATACCGTCGACCGACAATTTTTCGCTTCAATACATAGAATCCCCTCAAACAAACTACAACATTCCTTGAAGACCTACACAAGGTCTCATTTTGTTTATCCTTCATTGCCTCTTACCAAATTTGGAGTGAATTATATAAATGAGAATCAATGCTAGATAATAAGCAGTAGTCAAAGTTGAGCAACCTTAGTGTGCTTTTAAGGCGTCTAAATGTACGTTGTGGTTGGTAAATTGCCAGTGAACAGTTTGAGTATTTCAACATTGCAGAATGTATTTTTCTGGTACACTGTTGAAATTTTGTCAGAGAAACGATGGTTACTCAGAATAACGTTTTGTTAGGAAGAATGTAAACTCTACATGCCTCCAATGAGATTTGAACTCTGATCACTGGACTCAAAGGCAGGAGTGCTAACAATTACAACACAAAACCTATGCTTGTAGTACTTCATGAATACAGAATTGTCCCAAGTCTGACCTAGGTCAAATATATTCTTGCGAAGGAAACTCCTTGGTTTAAGTGATTTCAATTATTTCTAACTTCATTTCAAGAAAGGTTGGAGCAATCCATGGTCATGAGGTAGTTGGCTCAAATGTACGGGCTCGTCCGGGATTTGAACCCGGGACCTCTCGCACCCGAAGCGAGAATCATACCCCTAGACCAACGAGCCACTGTATCTTAAAGAGATAAGTCAATTTCAGCAGTTGGTCAAACGATAAGCAGGGGTGCAACAGTTTCAGAGCAATTGTTTAGTTCAAACTCAATGCCACCAACTTACAATATTCATTCTTCATTTGGACTGCCATAAATTCAGATTTTGTAATGCAAAAATAGGTACAGATGTCATATGATACAGTGTTGCCGAGTTGTCCAAGATGCTGAATTTAGGCTCCAGTTCGAGGAGGCGCTTTTTCAAAGCCTTTGCAAGGGCTTTCAACCCTTTGCATTGAAGCATCATTTTGAAAGGCAATTAAGAAAGAATGATATTTCTGGTAGTGTGGCCCAGTGATCTAAAGCACTGGATGAGGGCTCCATTCGATTAGGAGGCGTGGGTTTAAATCCTACCACAGCCTGTCGATAACCTGCATCCAAGGAGCATTTTGAAAAGCTTTTCTCAAAAGGCAATACCGTCGACTGACAATGTGTCGCTTCAATACATAGAATCCCCTCAAACAAACTACAACATTCCTTGAAGACCTACAGAAGGTCTCATTTTGTTGATCTGTCATTGCCCCTTACCAATTTTGGAGTGAATTATGTAAATGAGAATCAATGCTAGATAATAAGCAGTAGTCAAAGTTGAGCAACCTTAGTGTGCTTTTAAGGCGTCTAAATGTACGTTGTGGTTGGTAAATTGCCAGTGAACAGTTTGAGTATTTCAACATTGCAGAATGTATTTTTCTGGTACACTGTCGAAATTTTGTCAGAGAAACGATGGTTACTCAGAATAACGTTTTGTTAGGAAGAATGTAAACTCTACATGCCTCCAATGAGATTTGAACTCTGATCACTGGACTCAAAGGCAGGAGTGCTAACAATTACAACACAAAACCTATGCTTGTAGTACTTCATGAATACAGAATTGTCCCAAGTCTGACCTAGGTCAAATATATTCTTGCGAAGGAAACTCCTTGGTTTAAGTGATTTCAATTATTTCTAACTTCATTTCAAGAAAGGTTGGAGCAATCCATGGTCATGAGGTAGTTGGCTCAAATGTACGGGCTCGTCCGGGATTTGAACCCGGGACCTCTCGCACCCGAAGCGAGAATCATACCCCTAGACCAACGAGCCACTGTATCTTAAAGAGATAAGTCAATTTCAGCAGTTGGTCAAACGATAAGCAGGGGTGCAACAGTTTCAGAGCAATTGTTTAGTTCAAACTCAATGCCACCAACTTACAATATTCATTCTTCATTTGGACTGCCATAAATTCAGATTTTGTAATGCAAAAATAGTTACAGATGTCATATGATACAGTGTTGCCGAGTTGTCCAAGATGCTGAATTTAGGCTCCAGTTCGAGGAGGCGCTTTTTCAAAGCCTTTGCAAGGGCTTTCAACCCTTTGCATTGAAGCATCATTTTGAAAGGCAATTAAGAAAGAATGATATTTCTGGTAGTGTGGCCCAGTGATCTAAAGCACTGGATGAGGGCTCCATTCGATTAGGAGGCGTGGGTTTAAATCCTACCACAGCCTGTCGATAACCTGCATCCAAGGAGCATTTTGAAAAGCTTTTCTCAAAAGGCAATACCGTCGACTGACAATGTGTCGCTTCAATACATAGAATCCCCTCAAACAAACTACAACATTCCTTGAAGACCTACAGAAGGTCTCATTTTGTTTATCTGTCATTGCCTCTTACCAATTTTGGAGTGAATTATGTAAATGAGAATCAATGCTAGATAATAAGCAGTAGTCAAAGTTGAACAACCTTAGTGTGCTTTTAAGGCATCTAAATGTACTTTGTAGTTAATAAATTGCCAGTGAAAAGCTTGAGTATTTCAAAATTGCAGAATGTATTTTTCTGGTACACTGTTGACATTTTGTCAGAGAGACGATGGTTACTCAGAATAACGTTTTGTTAGGAAGAATGTAAACTCTACATGCCTCCAATGAGATTTGAACTCTGATCACTGGACTCAAAGGCAGGAGTGCTAACAATTACAACACAAAACCTATGCTTGTAGTACTTTATGAATACAGAATTCTCCCAAGTCTGACCTAGGGCAAATATATACACTAACTTGCGAAAGAAACTCCATGGTTTAAGTGATTTCAATTATTTCTAACTTCATTTCAAGAAAGGTTGGAGCAATCCATGGTCATGAGGTAGTTACCTCAAATGTACGGGCTCGTCCGGGATTTGAACCCGGGACCTCTCGCACCCGAAGCGAGAATCATACCCCTAGACCAACGAGCCACTGATGCTTAAATTGATAAGCCAATTTCTGAAATTGGTCAAACGATAAGCAGGGGTGCAACAGTTTCAGAACAATTGTTTGGTTCAAACTCAATGCCACCAACTTACAATATTCATTCTTCACTTGGACTGCCTCGAATTCTGATTTTGTAATGCAAAAATAGTTACAGATGTCATATGATATAGTTTTGCCGAGTTGTCCAAGATGCTGAATTTAGGCTCCAGTTCGAGGAGGCGCTTTTTCAAAGCCTTTGCAAGGGCTTTCAACCCTTTGCATTGAAGCATCATTTTGAAAGGCAATTAAGAAAGAATGATATTTCTGGTAGTGGGGCCCAGTGATCTAAAGCACTGGATGAGGGCTCCATTCGATTAGGAGGCGTGGGTTTAAATCCTACCACAGCCTGTCGATAACCTGCATCCAAGGAGCATTTTGAAAAGCTTTTCTCAAAAGGCAATACCGTCGACTGACAATGTGTCGCTTCAATACATAGAATCCCCTCAAACAAACTACAACAATCCTTGAAGACCTACAGAAGGTCTCATTTTTTTTATCTGTCATTGCCTCTTACCAATTTTGGAGTGAATTATGTAAATGAGAATCAATGCTAGATAATAAGCAGTAGTCAAAGTTGAACAACCTTAGTGTGCTTTTAAGGCATCTAAATGTACTTTGTAGTTAATAAATTGCCAGTGAACAGTTTGAGTATTTCAAAATTGCAGAATGTATTTTTCTGGTACACTGTTGACATTTTGTCAGAGAGACGATGGTTACTCAGAATAACGTTTTGTTAGGAAGAATGTAAACTCTACATGCCTCCAATGAGATTTGAACTCTGATCACTGGACTCAAAGGCAGGAGTGCTAACAATTACAACACAAAACCTATGCTTGTAGTACTTTATGAATACAGAATTCTCCCAAGTCTGACCTAGGGCAAATATATTCACTAACTTGCAAAAGAAACTCCTTGGTTTAAGTGATTTCAATTATTTCTAACTTCATTTCAAGAAAGGTTGGAGCAATCCATGGTCATGAGGTAGCTGGCTCAAATGTACGGGCTCGTCCCGGATTTGAACCCGGGACCACTCGCACCCGAAGCGAGAATCATACCCCTAGACCAACGAGCCACTGTATCTTAAAATGATTAGTCAATTTCATCAGTTGGTCAAACGATAAGCAGGGGTGCAACAGTTTCAGAGCAATTGTTTAGTTCAAACTCAATGCCACCAACTTACAATATTCATTCTTCATTTGGACTGCCTTAAATTCAGATTTTGTAATGCAAAAATAGTTACAGATGTCCTATGATATAGTGTTGCCGAGTTGTCCAAGATGCTGAATTTAGGCTCCAGTTCGAGGAGGCGCTCTTTCATAGCCTTTGCAAGGGCTTTCAACCCTTTGCATTGAAGCATCATTTTGAAAGGCAATTAAGAAAGAATGATATTTCTGGTAGTGTGGCCCAGTGATCTAAAGCACTGGATGAGGGCTCCATTCGATTAGGAGGCGTGGGTTTAAATCCAACCACAGCCTGTCGATAACCTGCATCCAAGGAGCATTTTGAAAAGCTTTTCTCAAAAGGCAATACCGTCGACCGACAATTTTTCGCTTCAATACATAGAATCCCCTCAAACAAACTACAACATTCCTTGAAGACCTACACAAGGTCTCATTTTGTTTATCCTTCATTGCCTCTTACCAAATTTGGAGTGAATTATGTAAATGAGAATCAATGCTAGATAATAAGCAGTAGTCAAAGTTGAGCAACCTTAGTGTGCTTTTAAGGCGTCTAAATGTACGTTGTGGTTGGTAAATTGCCAGTGAACAGTTTGAGTATTTCAACATTGCAGAATGTATTTTTCTGGTACACTGTTGAAATTTTGTCAGAGAAACGATGGTTACTCAGAATAACGTTTTGTTAGGAAGAATGTAAACTCTACATGCCTCCAATGAGATTTGAACTCTGATCACTGGACTCAAAGGCAGGAGTGCTAACAATTACAACACAAAACCTATGCTTGTAGTACTTCATGAATACAGAATTGTCCCAAGTCTGACCTAGGTCAAATATATTCTTGCGAAGGAAACTCCTTGGTTTAAGTGATTTCAATTATTTCTAACTTCATTTCAAGAAAGGTTGGAGCAATCCATGGTCATGAGGTAGTTGGCTCAAATGTACGGGCTCGTCCGGGATTTGAACCCGGGACCTCTCGCACCCGAAGCGAGAATCATACCCCTAGACCAACGAGCCACTGTATCTTAAAGAGATAAGTCAATTTCAGCAGTTGGTCAAACGATAAGCAGGGGTGCAACAGTTTCAGAGCAATTGTTTAGTTCAAACTCAATGCCACCAACTTACAATATTCATTCTTCATTTGGACTGCCATAAATTCAGATTTTGTAATGCAAAAATAGGTACAGATGTCATATGATACAGTGTTGCCGAGTTGTCCAAGATGCTGAATTTAGGCTCCAGTTCGAGGAGGCGCTTTTTCAAAGCCTTTGCAAGGGCTTTCAACCCTTTGCATTGAAGCATCATTTTGAAAGGCAATTAAGAAAGAATGATATTTCTGGTAGTGTGGCCCAGTGATCTAAAGCACTGGATGAGGGCTCCATTCGATTAGGAGGCGTGGGTTTAAATCCTACCACAGCCTGTCGATAACCTGCATCCAAGGAGCATTTTGAAAAGCTTTTCTCAAAAGGCAATACCGTCGACTGACAATGTGTCGCTTCAATACATAGAATCCCCTCAAACAAACTACAACATTCCTTGAAGACCTACAGAAGGTCTCATTTTGTTGATCTGTCATTGCCCCTTACCAATTTTGGAGTGAATTATGTAAATGAGAATCAATGCTAGATAATAAGCAGTAGTCAAAGTTGAGCAACCTTAGTGTGCTTTTAAGGCGTCTAAATGTACGTTGTGGTTGGTAAATTGCCAGTGAACAGTTTGAGTATTTCAACATTGCAGAATGTATTTTTCTGGTACACTGTCGAAATTTTGTCAGAGAAACGATGGTTACTCAGAATAACGTTTTGTTAGGAAGAATGTAAACTCTACATGCCTCCAATGAGATTTGAACTCTGATCACTGGACTCAAAGGCAGGAGTGCTAACAATTACAACACAAAACCTATGCTTGTAGTACTTCATGAATACAGAATTGTCCCAAGTCTGACCTAGGTCAAATATATTCTTGCGAAGGAAACTCCTTGGTTTAAGTGATTTCAATTATTTCTAACTTCATTTCAAGAAAGGTTGGAGCAATCCATGGTCATGAGGTAGTTGGCTCAAATGTACGGGCTCGTCCGGGATTTGAACCCGGGACCTCTCGCACCCGAAGCGAGAATCATACCCCTAGACCAACGAGCCACTGTATCTTAAAGAGATAAGTCAATTTCAGCAGTTGGTCAAACGATAAGCAGGGGTGCAACAGTTTCAGAGCAATTGTTTAGTTCAAACTCAATGCCACCAACTTACAATATTCATTCTTCATTTGGACTGCCATAAATTCAGATTTTGTAATGCAAAAATAGTTACAGATGTCATATGATACAGTGTTGCCGAGTTGTCCAAGATGCTGAATTTAGGCTCCAGTTCGAGGAGGCGCTTTTTCAAAGCCTTTGCAAGGGCTTTCAACCCTTTGCATTGAAGCATCATTTTGAAAGGCAATTAAGAAAGAATGATATTTCTGGTAGTGTGGCCCAGTGATCTAAAGCACTGGATGAGGGCTCCATTCGATTAGGAGGCGTGGGTTTAAATCCTACCACAGCCTGTCGATAACCTGCATCCAAGGAGCATTTTGAAAAGCTTTTCTCAAAAGGCAATACCGTCGACTGACAATGTGTCGCTTCAATACATAGAATCCCCTCAAACAAACTACAACATTCCTTGAAGACCTACAGAAGGTCTCATTTTGTTTATCTGTCATTGCCTCTTACCAATTTTGGAGTGAATTATGTAAATGAGAATCAATGCTAGATAATAAGCAGTAGTCAAAGTTGAACAACCTTAGTGTGCTTTTAAGGCATCTAAATGTACTTTGTAGTTAATAAATTGCCAGTGAAAAGCTTGAGTATTTCAAAATTGCAGAATGTATTTTTCTGGTACACTGTTGACATTTTGTCAGAGAGACGATGGTTACTCAGAATAACGTTTTGTTAGGAAGAATGTAAACTCTACATGCCTCCAATGAGATTTGAACTCTGATCACTGGACTCAAAGGCAGGAGTGCTAACAATTACAACACAAAACCTATGCTTGTAGTACTTTATGAATACAGAATTCTCCCAAGTCTGACCTAGGGCAAATATATACACTAACTTGCGAAAGAAACTCCATGGTTTAAGTGATTTCAATTATTTCTAACTTCATTTCAAGAAAGGTTGGAGCAATCCATGGTCATGAGGTAGTTACCTCAAATGTACGGGCTCGTCCGGGATTTGAACCCGGGACCTCTCGCACCCGAAGCGAGAATCATACCCCTAGACCAACGAGCCACTGATGCTTAAATTGATAAGCCAATTTCTGAAATTGGTCAAACGATAAGCAGGGGTGCAACAGTTTCAGAACAATTGTTTGGTTCAAACTCAATGCCACCAACTTACAATATTCATTCTTCACTTGGACTGCCTCGAATTCTGATTTTGTAATGCAAAAATAGTTACAGATGTCATATGATATAGTTTTGCCGAGTTGTCCAAGATGCTGAATTTAGGCTCCAGTTCGAGGAGGCGCTTTTTCAAAGCCTTTGCAAGGGCTTTCAACCCTTTGCATTGAAGCATCATTTTGAAAGGCAATTAAGAAAGAATGATATTTCTGGTAGTGTGGCCCAGTGATCTAAAGCACTGGATGAGGGCTCCATTCGATTAGGAGGCGTGGGTTTAAATCCTACCACAGCCTGTCGATAACCTGCATCCAAGGAGCATTTTGAAAAGCTTTTCTCAAAAGGCAATACCGTCGACTGACAATGTGTCGCTTCAATACATAGAATCCCCTCAAACAAACTACAACAATCCTTGAAGACCTACAGAAGGTCTCATTTTTTTTATCTGTCATTGCCTCTTACCAATTTTGGAGTGAATTATGTAAATGAGAATCAATGCTAGATAATAAGCAGTAGTCAAAGTTGAACAACCTTAGTGTGCTTTTAAGGCATCTAAATGTACTTTGTAGTTAATAAATTGCCAGTGAACAGTTTGAGTATTTCAAAATTGCAGAATGTATTTTTCTGGTACACTGTTGACATTTTGTCAGAGAGACGATGGTTACTCAGAATAACGTTTTGTTAGGAAGAATGTAAACTCTACATGCCTCCAATGAGATTTGAACTCTGATCACTGGACTCAAAGGCAGGAGTGCTAACAATTACAACACAAAACCTATGCTTGTAGTACTTTATGAATACAGAATTCTCCCAAGTCTGACCTAGGGCAAATATATTCACTAACTTGCAAAAGAAACTCCTTGGTTTAAGTGATTTCAATTATTTCTAACTTCATTTCAAGAAAGGTTGGAGCAATCCATGGTCATGAGGTAGTTCGCTCAAATGTACGGGCTCGTCCCGGATTTGAACCCGGGACCTCTCGCACCCGAAGCGAGAATCATACCCCTGGACCAACGAGCCACTGTATCTTAAAGAGATAAGTCAATTTCAGCAGTTGGTCAAACGATAAGCAGGGGTGCAACAGTTTCAGAGCAATTGTTTAGTTCAAACTCAATGCCACCAACTTACAATATTCATTCTTCATTTGGACTGCCTTAAATTCAGATTTTGTAATGCAAAAATAGTTACAGATGTCCTATGATATAGTGTTGCCGAGTTGTCCAAGATGCTGAATTTAGGCTCCAGTTCGAGGAGGCGCTTTTTCAAAGCCTTTGCAAGGGCTTTCAACCCTTTGCATTGAAGCATCATTTTGAAAGGCAATTAAGAAAGAATGATATTTCTGGTAGTGTGGCCCAGTGATCTAAAGCACTGGATGAGGGCTCCATTCGATTAGGAGGCGTGGGTTTAAATCCTACCACAGCCTGTTGATAACCTGCATCCAAGGAGCATTCTGAAAAGCTTTTCTCAAAAGGCAATACCGTCGACCGACAATTTTTCGCTTCAATACATAGAATCCCCTCAAACAAACTACAACATTCCTTGAAGACCTACACAAGGTCTCATTTTGTTTATCCTTCATTGCCTCTTACCAAATTTGGAGTGAATTATGTAAATGAGAATCAATGCTAGATAATAAGCAGTAGTCAAAGTTGAGCAACCTTAGTGTGCTTTTAAGGCGTCTAAATGTACGTTGTGGTTGGTAAATTGCCAGTGAACAGTTTGAGTATTTCAAAATTGCAGAATGTATTTTTCTGGTACACTGTTGACATTTTGTCAGAGAGACGATGGTTACTCAGAATAACGTTTTGTTAGGAAGAATGTAAACTCTACATGCCTCCAATGAGATTTGAACTCTGATCACTGGACTCAAAGGCAGGAGTGCTAACAATTACAACACAAAACCTATGCTTGTAGTACTTTATGAATACAGAATTCTCCCAAGTCTGACCTAGGGCAAATATATTCACTAACTTGCAAAAGAAACTCCTTGGTTTAAGTGATTTCAATTATTTCTAACTTCATTTCAAGAAAGGTTGGAGCAATCCATGGTCATGAGGTAGTTCGCTCAAATGTACGGGCTCGTCCCGGATTTGAACCCGGGACCTCTCGCACCCGAAGCGAGAATCATACCCCTGGACCAACGAGCCACTGTATCTTAAAGAGATAAGTCAATTTCAGCAGTTGGTCAAACGATAAGCAGGGGTGCAACAGTTTCAGAGCAATTGTTTAGTTCAAACTCAATGCCACCAACTTACAATATTCATTCTTCATTTGGACTGCCTTAAATTCAGATTTTGTAATGCAAAAATAGTTACAGATGTCCTATGATATAGTGTTGCCGAGTTGTCCAAGATGCTGAATTTAGGCTCCAGTTCGAGGAGGCGCTTTTTCAAAGCCTTTGCAAGGGCTTTCAACCCTTTGCATTGAAGCATCATTTTGAAAGGCAATTAAGAAAGAATGATATTTCTGGTAGTGTGGCCCAGTGATCTAAAGCACTGGATGAGGGCTCCATTCGATTAGGAGGCGTGGGTTTAAATCCTACCACAGCCTGTTGATAACCTGCATCCAAGGAGCATTCTGAAAAGCTTTTCTCAAAAGGCAATACCGTCGACCGACAATTTTTCGCTTCAATACATAGAATCCCCTCAAACAAACTACAACATTCCTTGAAGACCTACACAAGGTCTCATTTTGTTTATCCTTCATTGCCTCTTACCAAATTTGGAGTGAATTATGTAAATGAGAATCAATGCTAGATAATAAGCAGTAGTCAAAGTTGAGCAACCTTAGTGTGCTTTTAAGGCGTCTAAATGTACGTTGTGGTTGGTAAATTGCCAGTGAACAGTTTGAGTATTTCAAAATTGCAGAATGTATTTTTCTGGTACACTGTTGACATTTTGTCAGAGAGACGATGGTTACTCAGAATAACGTTTTGTTAGGAAGAATGTAAACTCTACATGCCTCCAATGAGATTTGAACTCTGATCACTGGACTCAAAGGCAGGAGTGCTAACAATTACAACACAAAACCTATGCTTGTAGTACTTTATGAATACAGAATTCTCCCAAGTCTGACCTAGGGCAAATATATACACTAACTTGCGAAAGAAACTCCTTGGTTTAAGTGATTTCAATTATTTCTAACTTCATTTCAAGAAAGGTTGGAGCAATCCATGGTCATGAGGTAGTTACCTCAAATGTACGGGCTCGTCCGGGATTTGAACCCGGGACCTCTCGCACCCGAAGCGAGAATCATACCCCTAGACCAACGAGCCACCGATGCTTAAATTGATAAGCCAATTTCTGAAATTGGTCAAACGATAAGCAGGGGTGCAACAGTTTCAGAACAATTGTTTGGTTCAAACTCAATGCCACCAACTTACAATATTCATTCTTCACTTGGACTGCCTCGAATTCTGATTTTGTAATGCAAAAATAGTTACAGATGTCATATGATATAGTGTTGCCGAGTTGTCCAAGATGCTGAATTTAGGCTCCAGTTCGAGGAGGCGCTTTTTCAAAGCCTTTGCAAGGGCTTTCAACCCTTTGCATTGAAGCATCATTTTGAAAGGCAATTAAGAAAGAATGATATTTCTGGTAGTGTGGCCCAGTGATCTAAAGCACTGGATGAGGGCTCCATTCGATTAGGAGGCGTGGGTTTAAATCCTACCACAGCCTGTCGATAACCTGCATCCAAGGAGCATTTTGAAAAGCTTTTCTCAAAAGGCAATACCGTCGACTGACAATGTGTCGCTTCAATACATAGAATCCCCTCAAACAAACTACAACAATCCTTGAAGACCTACAGAAGGTCTCATTTTTTTTATCTGTCATTGCCTCTTACCAATTTTGGAGTGAATTATGTAAATGAGAATCAATGCTAGATAATAAGCAGTAGTCAAAGTTGAACAACCTTAGTGTGCTTTTAAGGCATCTAAATGTACTTTGTAGTTAATAAATTGCCAGTGAACAGTTTGAGTATTTCAAAATTGCAGAATGTATTTTTCTGGTACACTGTTGACATTTTGTCAGAGAGACGATGGTTACTCAGAATAACGTTTTGTTAGGAAGAATGTAAACTCTACATGCCTCCAATGAGATTTGAACTCTGATCACTGGACTCAAAGGCAGGAGTGCTAACAATTACAACACAAAACCTATGCTTGTAGTACTTTATGAATACAGAATTCTCCCAAGTCTGACCTAGGGCAAATATATTCACTAACTTGCAAAAGAAACTCCTTGGTTTAAGTGATTTCAATTATTTCTAACTTCATTTCAAGAAAGGTTGGAGCAATCCATGGTCATGAGGTAGTTGGCTCAAATGTACGGGCTCGTCCGGGATTTGAACCCGGGACCTCTCGCACCCGAAGCGAGAATCATACCCCTAGACCAACGAGCCACTGTATCTTAAAATGATAAGTCAATTTCAGCAGTTGGTCAAACGATAAGCAGGGGTGCAACAGTTTCAGAGCAATTGTTTAGTTCAAACTCAATGCCACCAACTTACAATATTCATTCTTCATTTGGACTGCCTTAAATTCAGATTTTGTAATGCAAAAATAGTTACAGATGTCCTATGATATAGTGTTGCCGAGTTGTCCAAGATGCTGAATTTAGGCTCCAGTTCGAGGAGGCGCTTTTTCAAAGCCTTTGCAAGGGCTTTCAACCCTTTGCATTGAAGCATCATTTTGAAAGGCAATTAAGAAAGAATGATATTTCTGGTAGTGTGGCCCAGTGATCTAAAGCACTGGATGAGGGCTCCATTCGATTAGGAGGCGTGGGTTTAAATCCTACCACAGCCTGTCGATAACCTGCATCCAAGGAGCATTTTGAAAAGCTTTTCTCAAAAGGCAATACCGTCGACTGACAATGTGTCGCTTCAATACATAGAATCACCTCAAACAATCTACAACATTCCTTGAAGACCTACAGAAGGTCTCATTTTGTTTATCTGTCATTGCCTCTTACCAAATTTGGAGTGAATTATGTCAATGAGAATCAATGCTAGATAATAAGCAGTAGTCAAAGTTGAACAACCTTAGTGTGCTTTTAAGGCGTCTAAATGTACGTTGTGGTTAATAAATTGCCAGTGAACAGTTTGAGTATATCAACATTGCAGAATGTATTTTTCTGGTACACTGTTGAAATTTTGTCAGAGAAACGATGGTTACTCAGAATAACGTTTTGTTAGGAAGAATGTAAACTCTACATGCCTCCAATGAGATTTGAACTCTGATCACTGGACTCAAAGGCAGGAGTGCTAACAATTACAACACAAAACCTATGCTTGTAGTACTTCATGAATACAGAATTGTCCCAAGTCTGACCTAGGGCAAATATATTCACTAACTTGCGAAGGAAACTCCTTGGTTTAAGTGATTTCAATTAATTCTAACTTCATATCAAGAAAGGTTGGATGGTCATGAGCTAGTTGGCTCAAATGTACGGGCTCGTCCCGGATTTGAACCCGGGACCTCTCGCACCCGAAGCGAGAATCATACCCCTAGACCAACGAGCCACTGTATCTTAAGATGATAAGTCAATTTCATCAGTTGGTCAAACGATAAGCAGGGGTGCAACAGTTTCAGAGCAATTGTTTAGTTCAAACTCAATGCCACCAACTTACAATATTCATTCTTCATTTGGACTGCCTTAAATTCAGATTTTGTAATGCAAAAATAGTTACAGATGTCCTATGATATAGTGTTGCCGAGTTGTCCAAGATGCTGAATTTAGGCTCCAGTTCGAGGAGGCGCTCTTTCAAAGCCTTTGCAAGGGCTTTCAACCCTTTGCATTGAAGCATCATTTTGAAAGGCAATTAAGAAAGAATGATATTTCTGGTAGTGTGGCCCAGTGATCTAAAGCACTGGATGAGGGCTCCATTCGATTAGGAGGCGTGGGTTTAAATCCTACCACAGCCTGTTGATAACCTGCATCCAAGGAGCATTCTGAAAAGCTTTTCTCAAAGGGCAATACCGTCGACCGACAATTTTTCGCTTCAATACATAGAATCCCCTCAAACAAACTACAACATTCCTTGAAGACCTACACAAGGTCTCATTTTGTTTATCCTTCATTGCCTCTTACCAAATTTGGAGTGAATTATGTAAATGAGAATCAATGCTAGATAATAAGCAGTAGTCAAAGTTGAGCAACCTTAGTGTGCTTTTAAGGCGTCTAAATGTACGTTGTGGTTGGTAAATTGCCAGTGAACAGTTTGAGTATTTCAAAATTGCAGAATGTATTTTTCTGGTACACTGTTGACATTTTGTCAGAGAGACGATGGTTACTCAGAATAACGTTTTGTTAGGAAGAATGTAAACTCTACATGCCTCCAATGAGATTTGAACTCTGATCAC
Source organism: Gadus morhua (assembly GCF_902167405.1). Classification (NCBI taxonomy): domain Eukaryota; kingdom Metazoa; phylum Chordata; class Actinopteri; order Gadiformes; family Gadidae; genus Gadus; species Gadus morhua. The sequence goes on from NC_044069.1 coordinate 19,076,219, forward strand.
TGGACTCAAAGGCAGGAGTGCTAACAATTACAACACAAAACCTATGCTTGTAGTACTTTATGAATACAGAATTCTCCCAAGTCTGACCTAGGGCAAATATATACACTAACTTGCGAAAGAAACTCCTTGGTTTAAGTGATTTCAATTATTTCTAACTTCATTTCAAGAAAGGTTGGAGCAATCCATGGTCATGAGGTAGTTACCTCAAATGTACGGGCTCGTCCGGGATTTGAACCCGGGACCTCTCGCACCCGAAGCGAGAATCATACCCCTAGACCAACGAGCCACTGATGCTTAAATTGATAAGCCAATTTCTGAAATTGGTCAAACGATAAGCAGGGGTGCAACAGTTTCAGAACAATTGTTTGGTTCAAACTCAATGCCACCAACTTACAATATTCATTCTTCACTTGGACTGCCTCGAATTCTGATTTTGTAATGCAAAAATAGTTACAGATGTCATATGATATAGTGTTGCCGAGTTGTCCAAGATGCTGAATTTAGGCTCCAGTTCGAGGAGGCGCTTTTTCAAAGCCTTTGCAAGGGCTTTCAACCCTTTGCATTGAAGCATCATTTTGAAAGGCAATTAAGAAAGAATGATATTTCTGGTAGTGTGGCCCAGTGATCTAAAGCACTGGATGAGGGCTCCATTCGATTAGGAGGCGTGGGTTTAAATCCTACCACAGCCTGTCGATAACCTGCATCCAAGGAGCATTTTGAAAAGCTTTTCTCAAAAGGCAATACCGTCGACTGACAATGTGTCGCTTCAATACATAGAATCCCCTCAAACAAACTACAACAATCCTTGAAGACCTACAGAAGGTCTCATTTTTTTTATCTGTCATTGCCTCTTACCAATTTTGGAGTGAATTATGTAAATGAGAATCAATGCTAGATAATAAGCAGTAGTCAAAGTTGAACAACCTTAGTGTGCTTTTAAGGCATCTAAATGTACTTTGTAGTTAATAAATTGCCAGTGAACAGTTTGAGTATTTCAAAATTGCAGAATGTATTTTTCTGGTACACTGTTGACATTTTGTCAGAGAGACGATGGTTACTCAGAATAACGTTTTGTTAGGAAGAATGTAAACTCTACATGCCTCCAATGAGATTTGAACTCTGATCACTGGACTCAAAGGCAGGAGTGCTAACAATTACAACACAAAACCTATGCTTGTAGTACTTTATGAATACAGAATTCTCCCAAGTCTGACCTAGGGCAAATATATTCACTAACTTGCAAAAGAAACTCCTTGGTTTAAGTGATTTCAATTATTTCTAACTTCATTTCAAGAAAGGTTGGAGCAATCCATGGTCATGAGGTAGTTGGCTCAAATGTACGGGCTCGTCCGGGATTTGAACCCGGGACCTCTCGCACCCGAAGCGAGAATCATACCCCTAGACCAACGAGCCACTGTATCTTAAAATGATAAGTCAATTTCAGCAGTTGGTCAAACGATAAGCAGGGGTGCAACAGTTTCAGAGCAATTGTTTAGTTCAAACTCAATGCCACCAACTTACAATATTCATTCTTCATTTGGACTGCCTTAAATTCAGATTTTGTAATGCAAAAATAGTTACAGATGTCCTATGATATAGTGTTGCCGAGTTGTCCAAGATGCTGAATTTAGGCTCCAGTTCGAGGAGGCGCTTTTTCAAAGCCTTTGCAAGGGCTTTCAACCCTTTGCATTGAAGCATCATTTTGAAAGGCAATTAAGAAAGAATGATATTTCTGGTAGTGTGGCCCAGTGATCTAAAGCACTGGATGAGGGCTCCATTCGATTAGGAGGCGTGGGTTTAAATCCTACCACAGCCTGTCGATAACCTGCATCCAAGGAGCATTTTGAAAAGCTTTTCTCAAAAGGCAATACCGTCGACTGACAATGTGTCGCTTCAATACATAGAATCACCTCAAACAATCTACAACATTCCTTGAAGACCTACAGAAGGTCTCATTTTGTTTATCTGTCATTGCCTCTTACCAAATTTGGAGTGAATTATGTCAATGAGAATCAATGCTAGATAATAAGCAGTAGTCAAAGTTGAACAACCTTAGTGTGCTTTTAAGGCGTCTAAATGTACGTTGTGGTTAATAAATTGCCAGTGAACAGTTTGAGTATATCAACATTGCAGAATGTATTTTTCTGGTACACTGTTGAAATTTTGTCAGAGAAACGATGGTTACTCAGAATAACGTTTTGTTAGGAAGAATGTAAACTCTACATGCCTCCAATGAGATTTGAACTCTGATCACTGGACTCAAAGGCAGGAGTGCTAACAATTACAACACAAAACCTATGCTTGTAGTACTTCATGAATACAGAATTGTCCCAAGTCTGACCTAGGGCAAATATATTCACTAACTTGCGAAGGAAACTCCTTGGTTTAAGTGATTTCAATTAATTCTAACTTCATATCAAGAAAGGTTGGATGGTCATGAGCTAGTTGGCTCAAATGTACGGGCTCGTCCCGGATTTGAACCCGGGACCTCTCGCACCCGAAGCGAGAATCATACCCCTAGACCAACGAGCCACTGTATCTTAAAGAGATAAGTCAATTTCAGCAGTTGGTCAAACGATAAGCAGGGGTGCAACAGTTTCAGAGCAATTGTTTAGTTCAAACTCAATGCCACCAACTTACAATATTCATTCTTCATTTGGACTGCCTTAAATTCAGATTTTGTAATGCAAAAATAGTTACAGATGTCCTATGATATAGTGTTGCCGAGTTGTCCAAGATGCTGAATTTAGGCTCCAGTTCGAGGAGGCGCTCTTTCAAAGCCTTTGCAAGGGCTTTCAACCCTTTGCATTGAAGCATCATTTTGAAAGGCAATTAAGAAAGAATGATATTTCTGGTAGTGTGGCCCAGTGATCTAAAGCACTGGATGAGGGCTCCATTCGATTAGGAGGCGTGGGTTTAAATCCTACCACAGCCTGTTGATAACCTGCATCCAAGGAGCATTCTGAAAAGCTTTTCTCAAAAGGCAATACCGTCGACCGACAATTTTTCGCTTCAATACATAGAATCCCCTCAAACAAACTACAACATTCCTTGAAGACCTACACAAGGTCTCATTTTGTTTATCCTTCATTGCCTCTTACCAAATTTGGAGTGAATTATGTAAATGAGAATCAATGCTAGATAATAAGCAGTAGTCAAAGTTGAGCAACCTTAGTGTGCTTTTAAGGCGTCTAAATGTACGTTGTGGTTGGTAAATTGCCAGTGAACAGTTTGAGTATTTCAACATTGCAGAATGTATTTTTCTGGTACACTGTTGAAATTTTGTCAGAGAAACGATGGTTACTCAGAATAACGTTTTGTTAGGAAGAATGTAAACTCTACATGCCTCCAATGAGATTTGAACTCTGATCACTGGACTCAAAGGCAGGAGTGCTAACAATTACAACACAAAACCTATGCTTGTAGTACTTTATGAATACAGAATTCTCCCAAGTCTGACCTAGGGCAAATATATACACTAACTTGCGAAAGAAACTCCTTGGTTTAAGTGATTTCAATTATTTCTAACTTCATTTCAAGAAAGATTGGAGCAATCCATGGTCATGAGGTAGTTACCTCAAATGTACGGGCTCGTCCGGGATTTGAACCCAGGACCTCTCGCACCCGAAGCGAGAATCATACCCCTAGACCAACGAGCCACTGATGCTTAAATTGATAAGCCAATTTCTGAAATTGGTCAAACGATAAGCAGGGGTGCAACAGTTTCAGAACAATTGTTTGGTTCAAACTCAATGCCACCAACTTACAATATTCATTCTTCACTTGGACTGCCTCGAATTCTGATTTTGTAATGCAAAAATAGTCACAGATGTCCTATGATATTGTGTTGCAGTGTTGTCCAAGATGCTGAATTTACGCTCCAGTTCGAGGAGGCGCTTTTTCAAATCCTTTCAATTTCAATTGGAGTCCCTCAGCATTTCAAGAATGATTGGTTCAATCCATGGCCTTGAGGTACTTTGCACAAACGTAAGGGCTCGTCCGGGATTTGAACCCAGGACCTCTCACACCCGAAGCGAGAATCATACCCCTAGACCAACGAGCCACAGAATCTGAAAATTAAATGTCAATTTCTGAATTTGGTCAAATGATAAGCAGGGGTGCAACATCTTCAGAACAATTGTTTAGTTCAAACTCAATGCCACCAACTTACAATATTCATTCTTCATTTGGACTGCCTTAAAGTCTGATTTTGTAATGCAAAAATAGTTACAGATGTCCTATGATTTGGTGTTGCCGAGTTGTCCAAGATGCTGAATTTAGGCTCCAGTTCGAGGAGGCGCTTTTTCAAATCCTTTGCAAGGGCTTTCAACCCTTTGCATTGAAGCATCATTTTGAAAGGCAATTAAGAAATAATGATATTTCTGGTAGTGTGGCCCAGTGATCTAAAGCACTGGATTAGGGCTCCATTCTATTAGGAGGCGTGGGTTTAAATCCTACCACAGCCTGTCGATAACCTGCATCCAAGGAGCATTTTGAAAAGCTTTTCTCAAAAGGCAATACCGTCGACTGACAATGTGTCGATACATAGAATCCCCTCAAACAAACTACAAAATTTCTTGAAGACCTACACAAGGTCCCATTTTGTTTATCCTTGATTGCCTCTTACCAAATTTGGAGTGAAATATGTAAATGAGAATCAATGCTACATAATAAGCAGTAGTCAAAGTTGAACAACCTTAGTGTGCTTTTAAGGCGTCTAAATGTACGTTGTGGTTAGTAAATTGCCAGTGAACAGTTTGAGTATTTCAACATTGCACATTGTATTTTTCTGGTATGCTGTTGAAATTTTGTCAGAGAGACGATGATTACTCAGCATAACGTTTTGTTAGGAAGAATGTAAACTCTACAAGCCTCCAATGAGATTTGAACTCTGATCACTGGACTCAAAGGCCGGAGTGCTAACAACTACACCAAGGACCCAGGAATAAAAGCACTTTATGAACACATAATTGTCCAAAGTCTGAATGATTTGTACTCCTTTTTACATTTCAGCAATGACCTGTCCTGTTGTATTTGCCTCAATATATTTTATTTCCAACGAAAGAAGGTTTTCGGGTTGATGGCAACTAAGGCAAAAATATTCACTGGCCTGCCAAGAAAACTCCTTGGATTAAGTGATTTCAATGGGAGTCCTTCAGCATTTCATGAAAGGTTGGACCAATCCATGGCCTGGAGGGACTTTGAAAGACATTGAGCACAAAAAAGAGGGCTCGTCCGGGATTTGAACCCGGGACCTCTCGCACCCAAAGCGAGAATCATACCCCTAGACCAACGAGCCTCTTATTTAACACCCTTTTGTAAAATTTATAAGTAGGTCAAATGATAAGCAGGGGTTCAACAGTTTCAGAACAAGTGTTTAGTTCAAACTCATTGCCACCAACTTACAACATTCATTCCTCATTTGGACAGCATGAAAGTCTTATTTTGTGATAAAAAAATAGTCACAAATTTCCTGTGATATAGTGTTGCCGAGTTGTACAAGGTGCTGTATTTAAACTCCAGTTCGAGGAGGCGTTTTTTTCAAATCCTTTGCAAGGGCTTTCAGCTCTTTGCATTGAAGCATCAATTTGAAAGGCCATTAAGAAAGAACAATATTTCTGGTTGTGGGGCCGAGCGTTCTAAGGTGCTGGATTAAGGCTCCAGTCTCTTAGGAGGTGTGGGGTCAAATCCTACCACCTCAAGTCAATAAGCAGCATTTTGAAATGCTTTTCTCAAAAGGCAATACTTTGGACTGAGAATGTGGTGCTTAAATGCTTAGAATCCCCTCATAAAAACTACACATTCCTTGAAGACCTACACAAGGTCTCATTTTGTTTATCTGTCATTGCCACAAACCAAATTAGGAGTGTATTATGTACACGAGAATCAATGCTAGATCATAAGCAGTAGTCAAAGTTAAAAAACCTTAATGTGCTTTTAAGGCGTCTGAATGTACGTTGTGATCAGTGTGATGCCCGTGAACAGTTTGAGTATTGTAACATTGCAGTGTTATTTTCTTCTATGGCTACTCAGAATACTGTCGTTTTGGTTATTTCAGTTCAGTTCACCTTTAAAGTCTTATTTTGTAATGCAAAAATAGTTACAGATTTCCGAGGATATAGTGTTGCCGAGTAGTCCAAGGTACTGAATTTAGGCTCCAATTCGAGGAGGCGCTTTTTCAAATCCTTTGCAAGGGCTTTCAACCCTTTCAACCATCCAAGCAAAACAGTCAGGAGTTTTGGGCTCGTTGTCGGTCATTTTTGTCATAGTCTTAGTTGCCATGAAACTACAAAAATAAAACAAATTGGGATATATCTTCAGGCAAATTAAACCGGACACATCATTACTGTAATGCAATAAGTAGTATATATTTTACTCACTTTGGACAATTATGCCTAAGCGTTGCCCACTGCCTGGGGCCGAGGCGCCGGTCCCTCGGCAGCGAGGCTCTGGTGGGAGACAATCGCGGCAACAAACCCTATCTCCTCCATGTCGTGATTCAGTCTACTTCAGATTGATGTGGACGTGGAAGAACCAGAGATGTCGGAGAACCCGTCGCAGTCGTTTGAGATTTGCGATATCGTCTGGAGGTGCACTCAGCTTTTGGCCGTCACAATAGGTATTATATGATATAGGTATTGTGGGAACCCGGCCCGGGCCAATTAAGGTCAGGGCGAACACCTATGGAACAGGTGGAGAAGCAGGGCTTAAATAGCCTGCTTCTCCACTCATTCGGGGCTCTCCCAGCCATGTGGCTCCTTACGGAGAGACCGGTCCTCGTGGGTGACGGGATTCCACCCACGACGGATGGGACCGTTGATTCCTCCCAGGTTTTACGTTCTTTTGTGTTTTGAGAGACTTTGTGTTATGTTTTAGATTAAACATGCCTTTTTGTTTTTTTTCCCCTCAAAGTTGTGTCCTGTTTGGGAGGAGGTGGTTCGCTCACCGTGCCGGGTTGCCACAGTATCTATGAATAATATGATATTATTTAGATATAGAGCTCCAGGACTCCCGCTGGATCACCCGGATTGTTCTAGAATATTTACAGAACACGGCCAAAGGCTGTGTGCGCCTCGCCATTGTTATAAATCCACTGCAAACAGAGCGCATGGTACCGTGGCCGCAAACTGCTCAGGGCCACAGCCCCACCTTCCTCCTCGACCCGCCTCCTCCTCCTCATTTGCATTAAAGCTACAGACACCTAAACGGCGCGTTTGGGTAAAGCATAATGTGCGACTGGCTCGTAGTAGCTGTAATTCTGCACCATGGCTGAATTTCGGGATTTGCGTCTTCAAATACTGTGTTAGGGGCCCAATATCTAGATTAAAGCATCCATAAATAAGCATGCCATGGGACCTTTAAGTTTGAGCAACATGGTGTAAAGACATTTCAGGAGGCTCAAGGAGGAGAGTAATATTACATTTGAGCAACAAAGTGTAGTATTGCGGTGGACTCTATAGACATAGTTCCCCATACTGTGTTATTGACATATTTTCAATGTGTTGTAGTGACCCTGTCTCTTTGAGAACACGTCACTTGTGTGTTGATATGCCGGTCGGTGCGATGTTTGTATTTAACGTTTTTTATATGACAAAATGAACGACCTGCCGTTGATTGTCTAAATCGTCTCTTCTCTTCTTTTACCGCAATTTCTACAGTCTATAGACAGAACGTCTTACCTGGGCGAGTGTGTCGCTACCGTGTGTGTGTGTGTGTGTGTTCTTACATGGGCTCGCGTGTCGATGGCGGAGTCGTTATGTTTAAAAACATAATGTCTTACCTGGGAGAGTCTCGCTGCGGTGTGTGCGCGTGTGTGTTTGTTCTTACCTGCGCGTGTGTCGATGGCGGTGGCATTATGTCTGAAAACATAACGTCTTACCTCGGCGAGTGTGTCGCTGCCTTTCTCTTGGCGTGCGGTGTTTGCGCGTGCGTATGTGCGCGCGTGTGTGCGTTTCTGTGCATGTTCATGCGCATGTGTGTGTGTGTGTGTGCGGTGTGAGTATGTGGTGTGTATGTGCGTGCTTGCGGTGTATGTATGCGTTCGCGCCTGCTGTTTGTGTGTGTGTGTGTGTGTGTGTGTGTGTGTGTGTGTGTGTGTGTGTGTGTGTGTGTGTGTGTGTGTGTGTGTGTGTGTGTGTGTGTGTGTGTGTGTGTGTGTGAGCTGCAGGCTGCTTGGCACATGTGCACATGACTAACTTGAGTAACTGCGCCGACAGGCCTGCTATTATAGTAGTAAGATATATATAAGTCACTCCCTGTTGGAGTGCCTTCGATTGAGGTGGAGCTATGATAAAGCGTTGTAGTGAATGTGATTAACGCCAAAATGAATTCCCTCACCAAGAGATGTCCCGAATGGTCAGAAATTAGCCAGCAGCGGCCGGAAATCGAAATGGTCTAATAATGATTAAAGCACAGTCAACTCAAAACACTATTCTTCCAAGAGCACTTTATTCACTATCACCGACGGATGGCTCTGGCATCGCTATAGAATCACACTCACTCTTAAATCGTGCCTACTTCACCTTCAATGCAACATGCTTCATGTATTTAGTGTTCCTGAAGAGAGGATAATCCAGAGCGTTGAGGGAACACTGATGAGCTGGGAGCTCTCTGACACACACCCACCAGCAGGGAGACAGATCTGTTGGACGGAAGAGATAGATCCTGGAGCCAGAAATATTCCCTGAGAAGATGTCGGGCTTTCCTTAGTCTCAGGCTCCTCCACCACATTTGTCTCTGTCGAAGGTTTTCAAATTAAAAGAAAGATGAATAATTTATTTATTCATTAGCTGTACATGACATCCACAAGAGTTAATAAGAAATCTCTAAAAATGGCCTTAAGAAAGAAAGACATCCCCCCCTGTGATTAATCATCGATTTCTGCTCTGCGTTAACGTTATGAAAGTCTTCATCAAGAACCACTGAGTGTGTGAAGTGTATGGTGAGGCTGAGACAGCAGGCCAGGTGGTGAGGAAGGACCATTATATGGAGGGCCCCAGGACCACTATATGAAGGGCCCCAGAACCACTATATGAAGGGCCCAATAGGGCCCCAGAACCACTATATGAAGGGCCCCAGGACCACTATATGAAGGGCCCAATAGGGCCCCAGAACCACTATATGAAGGGCCCCAGGACCACTATATGAAGGGCCCCAGGACCACTATATGAAGGGCCCAATAGGGCCCCAGAACCACTATATGAAGGGCCCCAGGACCACTATATGAAGGGCCCCAGGACCACTATATGAAGGGCCCCAGGGCCACTATATGAAGGGCCCCAGGACCACTATATGAAGGGCCCAAGGACCACTATATGAAGGGCCCCAGGACCGCTATATGAAGGGCCCCAGGACCACTATATGAAGGGCCCAATAGGGCCCCAGGACCACGATATGAAGGGCCCCAGGACCACTATATGAAGGGCCCCAGGACCACTATATGAAGGCCCCAATAGGGCCCCAGAACCACTATATGAAGGGCCCCAGGACCACTATATGAAGGGCCCAATAGGGCCCCAGAGCCACTATATGAAGGGCCCCAGGACCACTATATGAGGGCCCCAGGACCACTATATGAAGGGCCCCAGGACCACTATATGAAGGGCCCAATAGGGCCCCAGAGCCACAATATGAAGGGCCCCAGGGCCACTATATGAAGGGCCCAGGTCGACTATATGAAAGGCCCAAGGACCACTATATGAAGGGCCCCAGGACCACTATATAAAGGGCCCCAGGACCACTATATGAAGGGCCCCAGGACCACTATATGAAGGGCCCAATAGGGCCCCAGGACCACGATATGAAGGGCTCTAGGACTACTATATGGAGGGCCCTTGTTAAGGAGCACAAACACGCACACACGCACACACACGCACACACACACAAACACACGAACACAACACACTCACGCACACACCACACAACACAAGCATACACAAACACACAACTGGGTGTATATATTTTCCCAACAATGTGCTGGACTCCAGTCGAATGCTTACTCGCGCTATTGGGAAAGAAAGAAGAGGTCAAAGAGGAAGTTATCAAAACCATTGTGCGTTCATCATTGTGAAAAAAGTGGATCAAACACAACAGCCTAACATGGGATCATTAAGGACTATATTTCTATCTCCCTTCCTTGCGTTACCGGCAGACCGCTGCATTGCTGCCAGGAGGGGGGGTCGTACGTGGGCTGGCTACTCTTATAAAAAAGCCAACGAAATCTAATTTAGGGAGCGTTGCTTCCTCTCCTCTGGTTCTCTGCTCTCTCGTCTTCTCTTACTGCTGCTTCTATGTTTGAATGCATGTGCTGAGCTTGTCAGTCTTGACGTTCAGTTTTTGCACCCAAACTAGCTACCGTCACATGATCAAATAGGGACTAGACATCGGACTACTGCATGTTGTCGTGGAAATATCAATCATAACTATAATATACAATGAAATTATATTGACCTTGTTAATATAATTACTAGTCAATTTAAAAGGAATTGTATGCTTTCCCGCAGTGTTACCTCGCTTCCTCTCTCTGACTGAGAGGTGTTCATATCATTGGCATTTGCCATTGTAGCCACGAAGTCTGATACTCAGGCTATGCCAATCGACTGACTTCTTTGTTATGGAGATTCCTTTATCTGTGTTGCAGCCTTGCTTGCAGACTTGCAGACATGTCCACTTCACCCATTGTGTATCGCAGTTTAACTTGGCCTCTCCCGCTAATCCTAAACTCTCCATGATGGTCACTCCCCCACACCTTTGTTTCCTTTGTATTAACCCACGATGTGAAAGTTTCCCTATAATAATCTTGTTCACTCATTGTCTCACATGTATCCTTGGTAACTTTGCCGCCTGTACTTTCCCATGATAATGCGTGCTCTAATATTAAATCAAATATTTTGCTGGCCGGCGTGTCCCAAAGATAAGTTTTTCTTTATCATATATAACCCAGCAATCATTTTCATGGGACAAAAATACCAAAGAAAATAACAATTTATTAATTTAATTTAATCACTTCCCATAGTTTATTCATAGTTTTGATATTTTATGAAAAATAAGCATTTATTTTTGCCATAGATGCTGTTTTACCCAACAAAAGGAAATCTTTGGCTTTACCTTTCGGGTTGCGAGGGCACATGAAGCAAACGGCCGCGTCAATGAAACAGCTATTCTCTGAGGTGGCAATCTGAATCCCTCAAAAGAGCCGGTTCTCCGCCTTACCAACTGCTCTCTACAGCGCCCCCCCCTGCTCCATGGGCCCCAGGCAATGGCCCCGCCCGCACTGTCTCTATCGACGCCCCTGCAACACACAGTACATACTGTTAGGCCTAACCGGATCTCTCCAAACACCATCCTTCCTTTACCATGCTTAAAATCCCATTATTATAACCCCTAACCTGACTTTCTCTTCTCTGATACAGCTCCACTAGAGAGGCTCTGAGCACCTTGTCCTCTGCACAATAACCGTTGTTATTTCCAGGAAGGCCTCAATAGAGGAGCCCCTTACATAACAACACGCTCACTCTGAAGGCCACGGCGCCTTGTTATCCAGGTATATATGGCTGATTTTCTGATTTTCTCCTCCAGGGCGGCGGACTCCTCGGAAGAGGTTTCCTCCGTTCCTCCACCCAGGCCCTTTCAGGATGTGTGTTGTTCGTCCCCTCATGGCCTGTTGTCTAGTTGGGGAGGGCCGTGCAATCAGGTCGCGCCCTATTGGCTAAATGGACTTCTAGGTGCTACTGTACAGCCATCATCTGACCTACTGTCTCCACCAGACTGTACTCGTGGTGCCTGTCCGACAGCACCCCCTGGTGGTACAGTTCTTTTACATTTCATATTCTTCAAATGTATATGTGCCTGGGAACCAGAGGAGGCTGAGAGCTGAGGTTCTATAACAGATAGGCATTGTCCTGGTCTGTAAGGCTAGACTATGAAGAACCTCCTGTAGATGGAGGAGGTGAAGGTATTTGACAACTGGCCAAAGTCTTATGAAACCATTTCTAACTTTTATATTTCTAACCTATTTATTTATACTTCAGCAACTCTAAACAATTCCTAAACCTTAACCAATACCTACTTAACTTTAGCGCTTCAAACTTTGTACCTAATCTTAATTCCAGACCCTAACCCTAACCTCAGCTTCAAACTTTACTGCCAAATCAAAACCTAGCATTAACCAAGATGCTGTGGGTAGATCTGCACCCGGCTACACTCTGCGTCCTTCTACAATAAAGTCAGATCCTGTGATCCATCTCTCAGAGTATTGATATGCTATCAACCAAATGACAGAAGGGTAATCTCTCCCCAACATGATTACAATTATATGCATGTTCAAAAATATTTATTACTATTTTACATCATCATTGCGAGACAAAACTAAATAAAACAAAGGCGAACATACGTGAGATAAATAAGGTCCTTACAGTAATGTTAGTTCATGTTTTATGTTCATGTATCATGGTCCTATGGTCGTCAGACGCTGGCCAGACACAGCGTGGCGTTGGTGCCCCCGAACCCGAAGGAGTTGGTGAGGGCCACGCGCCGGCCCGGGGCCCCCCACTGCTGGGCCCTGCAGGGGACATAGTTCAGGGGGAACTCGGGCTCCGTGCGGTCCAGGTTGAGCGTGGGCGGCAGGACGCCGTGGTAACAGGCCATGGCGGTGAAGGCCGCCTCCAGGGCCCCGGCCGCCCCCAGGAGGTGGCCGGTGGCCCCCTTGACCGACGACACGGCCACGTTGCCGGCGTGCTCCCCGAACAGACGCTGCAGCGCTGCGTTCTCGGCGGCGTCGCCCAGCGGCGTGGAGGTGGCGTGGGCGTTGACGTACGTCACGTCCGTGGGCAGCAGGCCGGCGTTCCTGAGGGCGGCGGACATGGACCTGAGGGAGGGGGGGGGACACTTTAGCAGACTGCCTGGGGGCCACTTCAGCACCACCCGGAACAACAACCAAACCGGAGTTGGAATCAGGCTTCAGGTTCGATTTCAAAATGTGGGGATCCCTCCCGGATGCACTGACCAATCGCAACACCCTCTGCATCGGGCCTAGAAATGAGGCCCCTCCCCTTTTCCCCCGGACCCCAGTTCCCAATTAACTGCACATGCACTTATCCCCCTTCTCCGGATTCTCAGTAGATTACAAGGTAAAGTACTGACATCTTAAACATTAGCAGATGTAGAGCAGTGAATTACTGTGATTTAAATCCACTCATCACCTTATTAATTAAACTTTTAAAATATAAACCACATGTGCTTATGAGAAGTTATTGTCTGTCAACCATCACTGGCTTGAGGTAGTTTGCATATGTGACAAACACAGTATCAAGCAAAGCAGCCGCATGTAATTAAAAACAACAACATGAAGATGGGACATGAATGAGCCAAATGACAATCACTTCTACTCAGACAATAAGCATGCATTCAACCTATTGACAACAGTACCACTGTGTGTGTGACTGTGGAATACATTTATAAAGCAGGCGTTGTTTGACTTTGACTATCGCATTAACAAGTTAACCATAACATACAAGTAGTTATAAGTTAAGTGGGAGATAGAATGCAGAGGGCTCCATTCTTTGTGGCCGTCATAAGCCCTCCCGCCTCTTCCTCTCAGGATGTGGTGAGCCAGGTATAGGATTACTCTATTTAGGGGCCAATTTCGAGTCAACAGAGTAATCAGGGTTCATCTCAGGGGTGCCAGACGGTGTAAGTGAGTGACTGAATGTCCCTCAGTATGTACGCCTCATTGACTGCTGTCCCCAACCTTTTGCCTTTACATGAGCCAGATAATGGCTTCCTTTAGGATATGGTACACACATTCATATGGAAGAAAAAGTTTAACTTTGATTGTGACATTAATTCCTTGGCCTTAACATGTAATTCAATTGAGAAAAATAATGAGGTCTGCTGGATATAGAGATGACAGCTTCAGCGGTATCAACGTTAGAGGTCAAAGGTCAACTTGGAACCGGCTTATTGAAACATGGGAAGAATGAAGGGGTTCCTTTCAGAGGGCGGCTATCAGGAGGGCTGATGAGTGACACGTGGGTTTCCCCTCGGAATGTGCTCCTTCATTGACTCTGCTTTTTTCAACACTGGTCACAGTCATGCAGGCAAAATAATGCTGATTCTCCATTAAAACCTCAGTAGTTTCCTACCATAATACTACATTTAGTGAACATTCAACACACCCAAGCGGCATTTAAGTTTAAAACGTTTGTCAGATGGGATGCATTTGGACCTTTAGCTATTCCTTTCCCTTGGATCCAGAGTTTGAGTGAGACAAGGATGTGGAGTATAACACCGACCTGAGCGCTCCGTCCCCGTCCTCGCTGGGGGAGGTGATGTGGAAGGCCTCCCCGGACAGTCCGTAGCCCAGGACCTCCGCGTAGATCCGCGCCCCTCTCCTCTCCGCGTGGCCCAGCTCCTCCAGCAGCATCACGCTGGCCCCCTCGCCCATCACGAAGCCCTCCCTCTCCGGATGAAACGGCCTGGAGGCCAGGTGGGGGGCGTGGTTCCACTTGGTGGCCAGGGCACGAGCCCGGGCGAAGCCTGCTAAGGCCAGAGGACACACGCAGGCCTCCGCCCCGCCGCACAGCATGGCGTCGGCATCACCGTGACCTATGAACCTGGCGGCGTCGCCGATGGCGTGGGCCCCTGTGGTGCACGCTGTCGACACGGCGTGGTTGGGCCCCTTCAAACGGTGCTTTATACTGATGTGACCTGCAGCCATGTTGACAAGGATGCGAGGCATGAAGAAGGGGCTTACTTTGGAGTAGCCCTTAGTTTGCAAGAGAATTGCAGTTCTACTTAACTCCTCCACGTCCACCATGGACATGCCCACGGCCACCCCTGTGTTCAGCTGTTCCTCTGGGGTTTGAGGTGACCACCCTGCGTCATCCAGGGCCAGCTGTGCTGCACCCAGAGCCATCACGATCCCTGGGGACATGGCCTTCCTTTCGAAGCGGGTCGTGAAACTGTCCTCGTCAAACTCTCCTTCCCCTTTTCCTCTGGGCACAAGTGCAGCCACTTTACATGGGATGGACTTGTATTCCTCCGGATCTAGGCCAACGATCCCACTCTCACCGTTGATCAGACGCTCCCAGGGCAGCGACGTGCCTGTCCCGAGAGGAGAGACCACCCCGATGCCAGTCACCACCACCCTCCTGCGGGGAGGACATGTGGAGCTGGGACGGCTCCAGACTTGGCTCGGACACACACACGACCTATTGTACACGTGAGTTCTGATGTGTTGGGAACGCAAGGGAAGCCTGGACAAACATGATAAACTGGACATATTTATCTGTCTCGGCGTCGAGTGGAAGGGAAGGGGATTAGACGATAAATTGACAACCAAACGATACAGTACCTGTCAGTCTCTCCAGTATGTCAGTCTACCCAGTCTGTCACTTTGTCACAGCGGGGATCTAGCGAGCTAACGTTAGGCAACCTCTGTTAACGCCTGTTTTAAAAGTTATTCTCTATAGTCAATCGTAGCGTAACGCAGATTAATGTTTCAGAGTAGGTGTATTTATTTAAAAGATCTCTAAAAATAAGAAGTTATTTTTAAATTTATGTATTTTTTATTTTGCAAGTTATTTTGTTCAGGCGCTATTGGGTCAGGACCAGGGCCAGGCCCCCTATGGAGGAGGAAGTCCGACTTTTTTTTTGGTCGACGTAACATCACAACTCTGTTTATTAAACTGAACCATGGCTGTGTCACCGGGAGTGCTGAGCCTCTCGGAGAACCCGGACCCGGAGTTCCTGGACGCCGCCAAACTGCTGCTCACCTACGCAGACAACATCTTAAGGTAAAGGTTGAAGAAGAGCTGTGCTGTGTGCTGATTGTCGGCCGAGCTGTCATCGTCTGGATATCAGACGTGATCAACGTGTGTCTCTGTGTCTCCTACAGGTATCCAAACGAAGACAAATACAAATCCATCCGCATAGGCAACGCCAAGTTTTCAACCAAACTGCTGCCGACTAAAGGCGCAGTGGAGTGCCTCTTCGAGATGGGTTTCGAGGAGGTACCGTCGCTAGATCTGGTTGCCAATATAAAGTCTGGATGTCCTATTCGATGCGCGCAGGATAACCACGAGCCTCGACACATAATGATCCTCTTTTTAGGGCGATACACACCTGGTTTTCCCGAGTTCCGCATCGGTTCACCAACTGAGACGCATAAGGGAGTCCATAGCTGCGGAGAAGGACCAGAGACTCGGTAGACCGTCTTCTCAGCATCCTCCTCCGACCACCACCACCAGCACAGCTTCAACAGCAGTGTCTGCTGCTACGCCTAGCCTGCCAAGCACCCCAGCTCCCTCAGCAGCATCCCCATTGGTATATGTTCTCAACTATGTTTTATATACATTTATTGCAGCTATTTGAAGATGCATGTTTGTTGTTAGAATCAATGTTTAACTTCCTTTCTTCGCAGGTGGGCAGCATGGGTTTCTTTTTGACTCTGCAGTCCAACTACCAACATGTCATGGTGTACGAAAGCCTGGAGCTCCAGCAGAAGGCCAGGAGCAAGCTCCCCTATGAAGAGCTCTCAGCAGCGGCTGTAGAGAAGTTAAACGTGGCTAAAGCAAGTGATCCAGGTACAACTAAACCGTTCTGGCTGTAGAGATTAAAGAATGGATGTTGGATGACCTGCATGACTCGGCATATACGGGCTGTGCTCCACCTTTTAGGCTGAATATCTTTTGTAAAGGAGTCCTTAAAACGGCTGGATGGTGCAGCCACATTGAAGACCTAGCTATAACATTGGAAAGTGGAAACATGTTATTCTGAGCCCTTTCAGTACCGAACTGAAATCTGTTAAATATCACACCCGACATGTTTCACTTTCACTTTCACTTTCACCTTCAATGCATACTAAGTAGTATAACAATAACATTTAAACAATTTCATACCTGGTTTTAAATATCCCCATGATTGAAGGTCGATTTTGCAAACTCGGCACAGTGGTAATAACATGCAGGGTATTTATAACTATTACTTTATGTTGTGTGTTTTTTTCTTTTGTTTAATTTCTTTAGAATGCAAGCTTGGAAAAGAGGACTTTCTGGTCATGGAGTTGCTGAGATGGTTCAAGAAGGAGTTCTTCTCCTGGGTGAACTGCTTGCCTTGTAGCCAGTGCGGCGGTGAAACAAAGACGGCGGGGTCCCTGAACCCGAGCGCTGAAGACACGCGCTGGGGGGCCCAGCGGGTGGAGAGCCACTATTGTCAGTCTTGCCATGTTGCTACTCGGTTTCCCAGGTGAGTCTCTGTGTTTACTGGACGGTCCAACACGAAAATAGTAGTCATTTAGGCAGCGGATACAGTGAACCCCTTGTCATCTGGAGCACAGCCACATACAGACCACTGTGGTTTATTATGGTTCAGGTACAACAACCCAGAAAAGTTGCTTGAAACCAGAAGAGGTCGCTGTGGAGAGTGGGCCAACTGCTTCACACTGTGTTGCCGAGCCGTGGGCCTGGAGGCCAGGTATATCTGGGACAGTACAGGTGAGGTTTCTCTTGGCATTACACATTTAGATCTTCAAAAGAAGATCAGGTTAGAAATAAAGGCGGTGTTGGATATCATCATTGGAAGTCATTCAAAAAATGTAATTGCCATGCACTCCAGGTTAAATAGTGTGTAAACGAAAGGGCAATCTCCTGGCTCCCCAGACCACGTGTGGACAGAAGTGTACTCATCGGCCCAGCGGCGCTGGCTGCACTGTGACCCGTGTGAGAACAGCTGTGACAAGCCTCTGATGTACGAGGTGGGCTGGGGGAAGAAGCTGTCCTATATTCTGGCTTTCTCCAAGGACGAGGTGAGAGCTGCCTCCCTCTCTGTATTACCACACCTCCAGCTAGATATAGTGGCCTGGGCTTTTGTCAATAGTCAAACATGTATTTGATGTACCTCTCTTGTTACCAGTCAACTTTATTTAGACAAGACATTTCATACACAAGGCAGACGTGCTCTGTGTTGCATATTAACTGAAGCCTGCTTATCCATGTTTTGTTTTGACTGACAGTTTTTTTATTCATACAATTGAGCCGTATATTGTCTGTCTAATCGAAGTCCTGATTCCAGCATATGATTGTACCCTGGGTGAGGCAGTAACCCCAGATGGGCCGTGTCTCTGGGCTTGCAGGTGGTGGATGTGACCTGGAGGTATTCCTGTAATCACCCAGACGTGCTGACCAGACGGACCAAGGTTCAAGAGGCCTGGCTGCTACGCACTATAAGCGGCCTCAATGTCACGGTACCTTTCATTACGATCGTTATTCAGTACAAAACATTTCTTAAGCCTTTAAACCACTTGTATAGAAGGGTTCCTAAATGTGCACGTGGCCTTCTACTGTAGCTGCACTACATGACACGATGTACATGTTAGTTCTTATTTTACCACATGAGGAAACTATCAAACTCATAATAACAGATCTATGGGCATTTATCAAGTCTAAACACGATCAATTCATGAATCTTCAATCACTAACTAACCTCCCAGTGTTGAGTCTCTTTGGGACGAGAAGCCTATTCATAAAGAGCTTGTGGTTTTTACTAAGGCGTGCTATTTCTGTAGCAACACCAACATAATCTGTAGAGATGTGGGTTCCTGTGTATGGAGTCAGCGAGTGCTGATTCCTCTGTGGTCGTGTGTTTACTGAAGAGGCAGCAAAGCGTGGGCCCAGAGAGGAAGAGGGAGCTGGTGAACCGGCTGCTCGTTGAGCTGGTGGAATTCATCTCGCCCAAGAAGCCCAAAGCGGGAGACCTTGGTGGCCGCGGATCCGGCTCGCTGGCCTGGAGGATAGCCAGGGGAGAGGTGGGCGCTCGGGAGGCCGTGCCCCAGGTACAGTACAAGTGTAAAAGAGGCCAGACACTAAAATACATTTTTGTAGAATCTAAATGGCACAAGAATTCAAATATTTATAACGTGACACGTTCAGCGGCCCAAATAAATATTTGGACAGTGATCAAGGCTTAGAAAAACACATCACAAACGGTGAAATGACTTCTGATGACACACAGCCACTGAATCAGCACTGACGGTGTTCACACGGTCCCCAGGTGGCAGAACACACGTTCACGCCCACAGACGTGGAGAAGAACAAGGGGCTGCTCCATGTGCGCTACTTTGCCAGCAGGGACCAGTACCAGCGCGTGTCCAACGGCGATGAGGTCATCCACGGCTGGGAGCGGGGCGTGTGGAGGAAGGACTGTGTCTTCAGGAAGGTGGAGAACGACTGGCAGATGGTGGGTCTCGTTTTGGAGCCGTGATCTTTCTTTCAACTGCATGTTTATTCAGCGGCAGGGATGTATATCGCAGTGTGAATGAATATCTATACGCATGCACACACACAAACACACACACACACACACACACACACACACACACACACACACACACACACACACACACACACACACACACACACACACACACACACACACACACACACCCCTTCTTTTATTGATAACGGCTGCTTGTGCTTTGGGTGCACAACATGTCGTCCCCAGGTGTACATCGCTAGGACAGAGGGGTCGCCTTGCGGGACGCTCAGCTGGAGGTTCGACTGCGCCGACGTGGGCGTGAAGATGAAGGCCGTTTCGGTCACCACACACAGCCAGACGTTCAACTCGGGGACGGTGGTGTGGAGGATGCGCTCAGGCCAGGCCGTTACCGAGTTCCTTGGAGGTATGGGGACGCTATAGCACCAGGACATGTGGACGACTTAAAACTGACCACTGTCGTCACTCAGCTGCTCTAATACTCGGCCTCGCTGGCCCATTACCTTCAACAAGGGCTTAAGCACTGCTCATTTTTATTGCCCTTGATTACATTTGGCAATTATGTTTTTTCTTTTTGCGTTGTCTGCATACACAGATGGGAGTCTGCAGTCATTCCCACTCTCCGGGTCTACGGAGCTTGTCATTGAAGCCGAACTCTGTGGCGGGGAAGGAGCGTTGTCATGGCAACACGCTCAGCTGTTCAGGCAGAGTTTGACCGAGACGGCGGAACCTTCCATTGAAATTCTCCTACATTTTGACGCTTGACGACGGGCGTTTCAGGACGGACTAGAGGAATGCAGATTTAGGATCCACACCATCCAGCTCCTTAAAGAAATAAATCTACACTAACCAGCCACCTAAAGAAATACATTTACAGTAAGCAGCTCCCCAAAGACATCTAGACTAACCAGCTCCCTAAATAACATTGGACTCCGCTCTGAGCAATGTGGGGTTGAAGGGGCTCTACCTTAAATGTGTTTCCTACTGTTGAAGTATAATATTTGGTTGTCATGACTCATTTCTCTGGCTAACAAGACAAATGAATAACCGATGTGGCATGGCTAAATAATACTACTTTTATGACAGCCACAAGACCCCCAAAAAATATTGAACCCCCTCTCAACTAGTCAAAATATCTCAGAGATTCTATCAGATATGTAAATCAAATGGTAAATATTTAAATATTCTATGTTATTTTTCTTCTTGTAATCTCATGTCACCTTTCTCAGAAATTGTGATTTGTATCCTTTTTTCCAAAAATTCCTATTCGGTTATGTCTAATGAAAGATTGGGATGATACTGTTTATTCTGTCACTACTGAAAATGCTGATCCTAATGATGGTATATGTGATTAAAAACAAATCTCTGCATTCGCCATAATAAAGATATTTTGACCAATTTGTTACCGGCTTATTTGAAACAGAAGCTGCTAGGACGTACTGCACTGCAGAACAGTGTCTGGAACACAGACCGTATCATCTGCTGTTGCTGCTGAAATGTATGCCTATCTATGACGCCCTCTAGCGGTCAGAAATGTAAAGTACTCCGGGGACCACGGAGTACTATAGACCTCTCTGATTGGCCGAGGTACCGGTGCCTCGGAAAGAGAGCAGCAGATTGGCCAATCCCGCGGTGGGGATCTGCCGTCTGTGTTGCTGATGGCGGAACCGGACGGTGTGTGCAGATAGCTACCTTTTAATTTTTTTTTATGAAAAGTATTTATACCACAAGGGTTCTTGGAATATTTTAACCAGGCGTTGTTCGAATGCAACATTATTATTTTATAATTAACTAATGTGCTATTTAATGTGCGTTTTTGTACAGTATTTATGTGTTAGCAAATAGCTCCGTTAGCATCTTTGTTGGAGAGAAGGCCTAGCGGAAAACACCGCTTGTCGATTTTAACAAAAGCCGCGTCACCCTCCCCTTCCTCCGCCTGTTCGGATGCCGGTGAATCGTAACCTTTTGAAGATGGCTGGATAAACGTATGGAGTGTGGATTCATATTTTGGGATTAAACCAAGGACAGTTACATCGTTGATGGACTTTTAAATCCGGTGGAGTTGAGAAACCTTCAGAGATCTGCATCGGGAGAATTAGGGACCACAAAGGAAGATGTCCAACGGCGCAGCGGGCAGTGGGGGTTTAACCTGGGTGGTAAGTCAGCCTCTCTGCACCGTGCATGGTCCTGCATGTCCTGATCAGTAAATGGCTTCAGGTCAGGCCCCGTACTATTCAGGACGACGCGTATACGCGTTGAATACAACTTTAGGAAGTAGTCTATCGTTGCACAAGTCTTTTTTTTTTGCACAACACTTTCTGTTTAGCAACACATCTTGGCTCTATTTTGTTCGTGTCTCCCTCACCGAGACCCCACCTGGTCGGTACAGCTAGGTAATCTCGTCCTCGGATCCCCGCCCCGACCCTTGCAATGTGGCCCAACGCCGGGTCACAACTTTAAACCCTCCGTGTGCCTCCGGAGGCTATAAACAAAGGATCAGCTGGACTGGCTGCTCAGATGCTCTTATGTCAACCCTGTCTCTTTAACCCTCAGCCGTTCTAGATCATTGTTGTAACCGAGGACGGTCCATAATATTTGCCGAGGCCATTTTACGTGTATAAGACATCTCTTCGTGTACAACTATACTACATACTATGTTATAATGTGTAATACACATTTGTTACGCGAGCTTCCACCTGGAAGACATTTGAAACACAATAACATGAATTGCACACACTTGAAATACACCTTAACGTCCCATAAAACCCATCAACAACCTTGCACACAGTGGCCATGCACAAATGGCAGCATCGATTATTTTAATAACCGGACGTCACTTGTGGCACAGGTTCATTGTGATGATAAGGACCAGAGAGGACGTAATGTTCTATATATAAACGAATATGTTTTGAGTCAAAGAGAGCCGTTATCAAACACATGGTCTTAAATTGGCTTAATGACTTTATCATCACACCTCCTGTCCTTTACCACTAAATCACATCATTTCTGGCACTTTCCTCTTTGGGTTCTGTAACGCTGAACTTTGCTCCTGGTTTGAAAGGGCTTCTTGTTCACCTGGCAACCTCTACATCTTTTGATACTAACTTAGCCCCTCCGCGCTGAATTGGTTGGCAGTAAATGCAATATAGGCTCCCCTCCATACATTGCTGATGTATCCACATGTATTTTACTTTCTCTTATCCTGATGAATGGGATTCACTCACATGAATGTGGTCATGTGACGTCCTTTGAGACTTGAGGTGCAGGTCTATAATATCAATTATCAACACATTATTCCACTGCAAAACTGTCTTTCAGGTCATTCTTTCCTTTTTTCAAATTCCTACAAGCCTCTCTGTTTTCTCGTAACACGTCTGCGCCAAATGTGTCTAACAACAGACCCTCTTTGAAAAAAACAATGCCGCCAAAAAGGAGGAGGCCGCGGCGAACGGCGGCAAGAGCGAGTCCACCAAGAAGGAGGGCTCCAAGAAGATGACGGTGGAGCGCGTGTACCAGAAGAAGACGCAGCTGGAGCACATCCTGCTCCGCCCGGACACCTACATCGGCTCGGTGGAGCCCGTCACACAGGTGAGATCCAAAGAGCCCCTCCGCTTCTCCTGTTTACCGGTTATCGATAGAAGATATTGAAAGCGACACACAGTGTATTCAGTGCAAAGTCGAACTCATCGTGTTCATATTAGTGGAACACTTTTGCTTAGTCATTACATTTTTCTGTGTGTCTGCGGATGCACTGTGAAGTTGTTAGTCTGTTGGGTGAATGCTAACAGTGACGTTAAAAGTAATGAATAAAGAGGTCATGAAGGAGCAGGAAGGGGTATTGTAAGCTCCCAATAGGTTGTGGACACTAGGGATCCAACCTAGTATTCTTGGGTCTGAGTCTTGACCCCCTAACCACTACGCTACCCACTACCCTACCTGGCCTCTACATTTGGTTTGTGAAGGTACATGATAATGAACACAACACATCCATGATGAGTTCTGAAAGCGCAGCAACAGATACAGTGCCTTAACAATCGGTTGTATTGGGGGAGATAGGCTTGGTTCACTAGACTAGATCCCGTGGGAGAACCACGGCTGAGAGTACGCTTCACGTCTTCCTTGCTACTGCTGACTCGGCTCCAGACCATTCTCACACCAAATCTCTCTTCTTTTATCCAGCAATTGTGGGTGTTTGATGAAGATGTCGGGATGAACCTGCGAGAAATCACATATGTCCCTGGACTCTACAAAATCTTTGATGAAATTCTTGGTGGGTGAGCTTTACTTTTCCTCTTCTATTGTTAATCCAGACATCTCTTATTTGGGGAATTAGGCATAGCTGCCTTAATGCGCTATTTCATGTAAACTGTAATAATTGTTTAATAAATCTGGCAAAAAAATAATGGGCAAATCGGAAATTTGCCCATTTGATAGATTTTCTGCTGCTTACTTTATTGTTATTGTGTGTAAACTACATCTTTATGTCATTTTCCCTGTTAACAGTAAATGCAGCCGACAACAAACAAAGAGACAAGCATATGACCACCATAAAGATCAACATTGATCCGTAAGTGTTCTCAATGGATGTCTGTATTCCTGAAGATATGATATGAACGCATAGCGGATGAATGGTTTCTGGTTCCTACTGCTATTGGAGCCATGCTGGGGTTGCCTCCATTATTAACCAAACTGCA
Organism: Gadus morhua; assembly: GCF_902167405.1. NCBI lineage: Eukaryota > Metazoa > Chordata > Actinopteri > Gadiformes > Gadidae > Gadus > Gadus morhua. The sequence goes on from NC_044069.1 coordinate 19,100,182, forward strand.
CCGGTAGCAGGTTTGACTTGAGAGGAAACCCAGAGATGTGCAGAGCTGGAGGGAGGGAGGGAGGGAGGGAGGGAGGGAGGGAGGCAGCCTGGTTGTCTGGCGCTGATGAATCTGGCGGGAGTCTGCGCATGGAGTGCAGCGCTGCCCTCATTTCAAATGCAGACGGTGGAGCTCTCCTCCTCCACCCCCACCCTACCGTCCTCCTCCTCCACCCCCACCCTACCGTCCTCCTCCACCCCTCTCTCCTGTCCTCCTCCTCCCCTCTCTACTGTCCTCCACCCCTCTCTACTGTCCTCCTCCACCCCTCTCTACTGTCCTCCTCCCCCCCAGCCTACTGTCCTCCTCCTCCCCAGCCTACTGTCCTCCTCCTCCCCTCTCTACTGTCCTCCTCCTCCCCTCTCTACTGTCCTCCTCCTCCCCTCTCTCCTGTCCTCCTCCTCCCCTCTCTACTGTCCTCCTCCTCCCCTCTCTACTGTCCTCCTCCCCCCAGCCTACTGTCCTCCTCCACCCCACCCTACCCTCCTCATTCGATCCCTCCCGTGGTAATGATAGCTCATTAGAGCGTTTCTTTGATGGCTGGTCCTGGCTGTATCCTCAGCACTGTCTGATGTCAGGCAGGTGGAGGTTCCCTTTCAGACTGAAACACTGCTCTATCTCATTCCCATGCTCCTCCTTTCCCCCTAGCGAATCCAACACCATCTCCGTGTGGAACAACGGCAAAGGCATCCCCGTGGTGGAGCACAAGGACGAGAAGATGTACGTCCCGGCCCTCATCTTCGGCCATCTCCTCACCTCCAGCAACTACGACGACGAGCAGAAGAAGGTCACAGGTATGAAGGCCACGGCCATGCGGGGGCGGCGGGGGCGGCCACGAGGGCGGGCGGACGGCCTTAAGGCCTGCTGTGTTTGACCCTGGGTATGCTGTGCTTCCCCCCCGCTAGGTGGGCGCAACGGCTACGGGGCCAAACTCTGCAACATCTTCAGCACCAAGTTCACAGTGGAGACGGCCTGCAAGGAGTACAAGCATAGCTTCAAACAGGTGCTTAGACCGGGCCAGCATCCTCTGACATTGAGGGTGACAAGCATATTGCAGTGCTGGATCGTCTGAATCGTGTCATGGTTTTAACGGCACATCAAATACATGCTGTTTTACAGGGCTGCGCAGAGATCCATCTGATGTAATGTAGGGTTTTGTTATCACCAGTGGTGTTCTCTGCCAAGTTTTGGTAACGGTTGCATTTTATGGGTGCTTTGTCACAAGATTGGCATCATGTCACAATTATATGGGGTTCCCACTTCCTCCACCAGGGGTGACACAAGGTGTGGCTGAACCTTTTCCTAACCACACTGTATTTGTAGTTATCAAGTTATCATGATTGTAACCATGTTGTGTTTTCATTATTCTTGTTCTATGTGGTTCCCTTAAGTCTTCTTGTTCTATGTGGTTCCCTTAAGTCATGTTCTTGCATGTGGTTCCCTTAAGTCTTGTTCTTATATGTGGTTCCCTTAAGTCTTGTTCTTGCATGTGGTTCCCTTAAGTCTTGTTCTTATATGTGGTTCCCTTAAGTCTTGTTCTTATATGTGGTTCCCTTAAGTCTTGTTGTTCTATTTGGTTCTATGTAGTTCTCTTAAGCCTTGTTAATCTACGTGGTTCCCTTAAGTCATGTTCTATGTGGTTCCCTTAAGTCTTGTTCTATGTGGTTCCCTTAAGTCTTGTTCTATGTGGTTCCCTTAAGTCTTGTTCTTATATGTGGTTCCCTTAAGTCTTGTTGTTCTATTTGGTTCTATGTAGTTCTCTTAAGCCTTGTTAATCTACGTGGTTCCCTTAAGTCTTGTTCTATGTGGTTCTCTTAAGTCATGTTCTATGTGGTTCTCTATGTGGACTTAAGAGAACTACATAGAACAAGACTTAAGGGAACCACGTAGAACAAGTTGTTGCAAGTGGTTCTCTCAGTCTTGTTGTATCTGGTTCTATGGTTTTCTTAATTATGTTCTCTTAAGTCTTGCTCGCTTAAGTCTTGTTCTATGTGGTTCTCTTAGGTCTTGTTGTTCCCTTAAGTCTTGTTCTATGTGTTTTTCTTAATTCTAGTTATATGTGGGGCTCTTAAGTCTTGTTCTACGTTGTTCCCTTAAGTCTTGTTCTATGTGGTTCTCTAAAGTCTAGTTCTATGTGGTTTTCTTAATTCTAGTTCTATGGGGTTCTCTTAAGTCATGTTCTATGTGGTTCTCTTAAGTCTTGTTCTATGTGGTTCTCTTAAGGCTTGTTCTATGTGGTTTTCTTGCAGACCTGGCAGAACAACATGACCAAGACGGCGGAGCCCAAGATCAAGCACTTTGACAGCGAGGACTTCACCAACGTGACCTTCCAGCCCGACCTGTCCAAGTTCAACATGGAGAAGCTGGACAAGGACATTGTGGCGCTGCTGACCCGCCGCGCGTACGACATCGCCGGCTCCTGTCGAGGGGTCAAGGTCGTGCTGAACGGGAAGAAGCTGCCGGTAAGTCCTCACTGTGCATATCACAGGGAGTCCTGAGTGTAGTGCATGTACATGTCAGAGGGAGTCCTGAGTGCGGATATCTACTGGAGGTCACGGAGATGTATTGTGTTTTGTTTGGGGTTTTGCTACTACAGGTTTGCCATTGGTTTTTTACCATGGCGGGACCAAACACACCATAGTATCAATCAGCGTTAATGAGCTACCACTAAGGTAGCGTCGACATTGCGGTCAGCAGCCGTTCCGCTGGTGAACTCCAAGCGACCGTGTCCCCTGGGCCCGCAGGTGACGGGCTTCCGCAGCTACGTGGACCTGTACGTGAAGGACAAGCTGGACGAGACGGGCGTGGCACTGAAGGTGGTGAACGAGTCGGTGAGCGACCGCTGGGAGGTGGGCCTGGCCATGAGCGAGAAGGGCTTCCAGCAGGTCAGCTTCGTCAACAGCATCGCCACCACCAAGGTATGCTACCAGAGAGGGCTCATCCGCTACTATGAGCACCGCTACATCGCTTGCAACGTTACACAGCCACGCACGACACTACGGCGTCTCTGAGGGGCGCTGCACGGTAGAGGTGGAATGTACTCAACGTGAACGTTTTTCATCTTAAACAGTGTGACTCTCCCCAAAAGTGAAACAAGCTTCGAAAAAGGAGATATGGAGGTTGGGCTTATTGGACCTTATGTAAAAACCTCCCATGGTCTGCCCCTCGCACAACTGTCTCTTGGGCCGCGTACTCCCTGCTTATCTTCAGATGTCTCATCAAAACAGCGTTTCATGGAGGCACATTTCCCAGATTGTTTGATCCCTCGTGGTTTCCCTCGGTGACAGAACATTACTCTCCACCTGAACGCCTTTGTGTTTGACTTCTTTTACCATCTATGGAGACATTGAAGTATAGGATTTTCACTCTATTTTTTTTTCATAACAAACAAAACCCAAGTGAAATTAGACGGAACATTGCTAGTCCAGTGGACGTCCTCGCTCCCATAATTCGAGGTTGTTATGAAAATCCTCTCCATCCGAGTAACCCAGTCTGCCTCACCATCAACAGTAGCCTTCACCACTATCTCACCACCGCCCCTCCTCTTCGGCCCAGTCTGCTTGAACGCATGGTTCTTTTTAATCTGTTTTATCTGAAGCAGTGTTCAAGAAGAGCGTTACAGAAAGAGACGACCGACAAATAAAAACGTTGAATTCAAACTCTGATTAATAGTTATTAATACAGGACAAAGTGTTCTTTTGGTTTTACCATTTTGGAGAGACAAATAGTCTCTGTTGTTACGGTGTGCTTCATCATGTGTACACTCTGCTGTGGTCACCATCGTTCCCTCTGGTCCACAGGGCGGGAGACACATCGACTACGTGGTGGACCAGATTGTGTCCAAGCTCATCGAGGTGGTGAAGAAGAAGAACAAGGCTGGGGTCTCGGTCAAGCCCTTCCAGGTGACGACGCCACTCTCCTCCCAAACGTGCGTGTGTGTGTGTGTGTGTGTGTGTGTGTGTGTGTGTGTGTGTGTGTGTGTGTGTGTGTGTGTGTGTGTGTGTGTGTGTGTGTGTGTGTGTGTGTGTGTGTGTGTGTGTGTGTGTGTGTGTGTGTGTGTGCGCCAAGACCTCATGACTGTATTCTCTTGATCCAGGTGAAGAACCACATCTGGGTGTTTGTGAACGCACTGATCGAGAACCCCACATTCGACTCTCAGACCAAGGAGAACATGACGCTGCAGACCAAGAGCTTCGGCTCCAAGTGCCTTCTGTCTGAGAAGTTCATCCGGGCGGTGAGTTCAGAGCGGACTGAAGGACTAAAGCTGCTGTCACCGGTGTGATGCGTGGACCACTTTATAAAGGCTCCATCGTCATGAGAGCCTGAGCAGTTGAACTGTTGTTCACTCCACGAGAACGATCCGTTCAGATCGGACATTTGAATCCCTTTTCAGTAATGAAGTCCCACTGCTCTCGGTGTTGCCGTGAGCGATGTCTCGGTCGTTGCCGCGCATCGCGTCATGAGTCATGGTATCAAACCCATTGAGATCCCTGCTCACTTAAGCCCTCCCCTTCTGCAGGCCACCAACTGTGGCATCGTGGAGAGCATCCTGAACTGGGTGAAGTTCAAGGCCCAGACCCAGCTCAACAAGAAGTGCTCGTCCGTCAAGTACAGCAAGATCAAAGGCATCCCCAAGCTGGACGATGCCAACGACGCAGGTGAGTCCTCCACCCGCCACTCCGCCCTGTGAAGCTCTGCCCATGTGGGGCCTTAGTGCCACACACAGCCACTGTCAGCCAGGAGCTGAGCTACTGAGCTGTGGTTGAAAAGCAGCTTGCAAAAGACCCATTTCACAAGTGTCACTGCTCATCAGTGGGTCTGGTAGTGAACTGGTTGAGGTAGTGAACTGGTTGAGGTAGTGAACTAGTTGAGGTAGTGAACTGGTTGAGGTAGTGAACTGGTTGAGGTAGTGAACTAGTGAGGCTGCTACCTGTACCCTGTTTCCTGTAGCCATGGTTACTGTTATGAGTGACGTGTTCCTTGGAACATGACTCTTCTAATACAACTTGAAGCTTGAGCTGCTGTGATGGAGGGTTGGTGTGACCGGTTGAGTGTGTGTGTGTGTGTTCCAGGCGGCAGACACTCGTCAGAATGCACGCTCATCCTGACGGAGGGAGACTCTGCCAAGTCGTTGGCGGTCTCAGGGCTGGGGGTCATCGGACGCGACCGCTATGGGGTCTTCCCCCTCCGAGGGAAGATCCTCAATGTGCGAGAGGCCTCGCACAAACAGGTAACCGCTCCATCACAGAACACCGCCTCATGAGACCTCCAAGAGATTCAGTCTACACACTGGAACCCCAGGCTGGGGGGGCATGGAGTCTAAACGGTAGACCACCAGGCTGGAGGGCAGGGTCATGGAGTCATAAAGCCCTTCTGTGCACACATAGAGCTGAGTGCCTTGTGCTGTCGGTTGCCGCTCTTCCCTCGGGTGCCTCCTGTGTGTTTAACGGTCCCACCATGGCATGCCACCAGGTGTGGTGTGATTAGCCGTTACAAGCCGTTTTGAAAATCTGCCCCTTATTACATCACAGGTGGGCGTGTCCACCTAGATGTGTGACAGATGAGCAACAATTGCTACAGCAGATTTTCAAAACGTCTTGTAACGGCTAAATCACACCACACCTGGTGGCATGTCATGGGACCTTTAATTTGATAGACTTTGACACAACCCATTGGTCATGAAACTCCCTCCCCTGAACGCTGATTGGTCGTGTCATTCCGACCTTCTGCAAGAGGCTTGACGGCAGACCTATGTAGAGCGAGGGTGAGCCCTGAGGGGGTCTCAGACAGGCACTGTCCAGAGGAAGCAGCAGACCCTGCAGGTGTTGACTGAGTGTCGGTGTGTCGGCAGATCATGGAGAACGCTGAGATCAACAACATCATCAAGATCGTGGGGCTGCAGTACAAGAAGAGCTACGAGGACCCCGAGTCTCTCAAGTCCCTGCGCTACGGCAAGATCATGATCATGACGGATCAGGTGAGTCCCTCAGAGCAAGGACCTTCTCTTCTCTACAGGCATGCTGGTTTTATCGGATCAGAGTCTGAATTGATTGATTGACATCAGGATCTTATAATGTCAAATAACTTTGACATATCCCAGAGGCATTGGTCCACAGTACTTATATTAATCTTGGGCCGATAATAATCCGTCTTGTCCAGTCTCATCATTGTAGGAGCGTTGTGTAACTTATTCCTAAAGTTCAGAACACTGGTTCCTTTCAGCTGCTCTCTCGCCGTGATGTGAGTGTACTGGGATTGGTCATCCCATTAGCTTTGTAGCCAGGAGGAATGAAAAATGTAAAAATAGAAAGGTTCTCTCTGAATTATAAATTATACATGGACTTGTAATCATTTTGAATAATTGCAATTCATTGCTTTTATCTGCTGCTGCCTTTGTTATCTTTAATGCGGTAAATACTTCAGATGAATCTCGGAAATGCACTGGCTCATTTTGACAGCCCCAGGATGTATTGGTGATGTGGTGATTGGAGATATTTCATGGTTCGGTGGTGCCTTGTTCTGTGTCCCAGGATCAAGATGGCTCCCACATCAAAGGATTGCTGATCAACTTCTTCCACCACAACTGGCCGTCCCTCCTCAAGCACACCTTCCTGGAGGAGTTCATCACCCCCATCGTCAAGGTGAGGCCCCTCGGGACCCCCCCCCCCCCCCCCGCCCACTGCCGACTTCACTCGGATGTAACGTTTCTATGTGCTCTGGATCTATAGGTGAGCAAGAACAAGGTGGATCTGGCCTTTTACAGCATTCCCGAGTTTGACGAGTGGAAGCAAAACACAGAAAACTACAAAACCTGGCATATAAAGTACTACAAAGGTGAGTTCCTCCGGCGTGGGTTCCCTCCCTGGCGTCTAGCCCGTGTGTCTAGGCCCCAGTGGGCCGTCCCAGGTGTGGCAGTGTGTGAAGGACGTCCTTGTGACTGGTGTTCCAGGTCTGGGGACCAGCACGAGCAAAGAGGCCAAGGAGTACTTCTCAGAGATGGAGCGGCACCGCATCATGTTCCGATACGGCGGCACGGAGGACGACTCGGCCATCACTCTGGTGAGTTCCGTCTCCATGGAGACGGCTGCCCGATGCCTGGACCAGCGCCAACTGTCTGTTGGACCTTTTGATTTGGTCCAGGTCGAATGTGGAAGTTATGTGAATGGTAAAAAGAATTAACATTGAAGTGGATTATTTGAGCTGGTTTTTATTCCACATTCCTGTTCATTCAAATCAACCTAAAAAAGTGTCTAAAAAACGTTAACTTCTTAAATAGAAATGCAGACATGAGACCACCTAGTGACCGCTATGGCTACGGTTCTCTAAGAGTTGGAAGAGGGAAATGTAACCAGAGCGGTAGGAAGGTTTGGTCGCACGCTGAGCAGGCCTTCCTCCTCCTCCTCCTCCTCCTCCTCAGGCCTTCAGCAAGAAGAAGACGGACGACCGCAAGGAGTGGCTGACCAACTTCATGGAGGACCGCCGCCAGCGCCGGTTGCACGGCCTGCCTGAGGTACGTAGGAGAACGGCTGTGACCCCGCAGCCACACAGAGGAACCCCCAGAACTACAGCCCTGCTTTGGCCGCGTTAAACCATTCGTCCATTCATCAGACGAGTGTGATCACCGACCATATGAAAAGCGGCGCCGGCACCAATGATAGCTTTGTGTTTGGTGAGCTCACGGCACTCTCTTCCTCCAGCAATACCTGTACGGAACGCAGACCAGGCACCTGTCCTACAACGACTTCATCAACAAGGAGCTCATCCTCTTCTCCAACTCGGACAACGAGAGGTCCCTGCCCTCCCTGGTGGACGGTACGCCGGCCCCCCCACAGAGCGCCCCCTGACCCACCCCCCTCTGACATCACGACATACAAACACATTTCCTCTTGGTTCTCTGGCTTGGTCGCAAATGCACACTTTTCATTGGATGTTGATAATTCCCCCGGTGATTACAAAATCCCCGGAAAGACAAACTCAGATAAAATCAAACATGAACGATCCGTTCTTGAACACACAAAGAAAGGCCGTCTCCACTCACACACACACGCCACACGTGGCTGAGCACGACAGCGTGCAGCAGCAGCCTGAGCCGGTGTTTGTCTCCAGGTCTCAAGCCGGGCCAGAGGAAGGTGCTCTTCACCTGCATGAAGAGGAACGACAAGAGGGAGGTGAAGGTTGCCCAGCTGGCTGGCTCCGTGGCAGAGATGTCTGCCTACCATCATGGAGAGGTGTGGACCCCCGTCTCCTCTTCTGAGGGAAAGTCTTCGGTGTGCGATTATATCTTAATCTTTAGAACATCCTTTGACCTCCTTCTTTTTGTCCCCAACAGCAAACCCTCATGATGACCATCGTGAACCTGGCGCAGAACTTTGTGGGCAGCAACAACGTCAACATCCTCCAGCCCCTGGGACAGTTCGGTACCCGCATCAACGGGGGCAAGGATGCTGCTAGCCCCCGTTACATCTTCACCATGCTCAGGTGAGGCTAGCCCCCGTTACACCTTCACCATGCTCAGGTGAGGCTAGCCCCCGTTACACCTTCACCATGCTCAGGTGATGCTAGCCCCCGTTGCACCTTCACCATGCTCAGGTGAGGCTAGCCCCCGTTGCACCTTCACCATGCTCAGGTGATGCTAGCCCCTCTTAATCATCAGATAGATCATACGAAGCAATGATCCGGAGTGTCAAGGAGCCACATTTAAATCCTCATTCCTTATTGTTGAATGTATTCATTAAATGTGGACCTGGATCACTAATCCCAGAGGCCTTAGACCCTAGCAGTGTGAGGATTCCTGACCATCCCTCTCCTCCTGCAGCCCCCTGGCCAGGCTGCTGTTCCCGGCCGTGGACTCCAACCTGCTCAAGTTCCTGTACGACGACAACCAGAAGGTGGAGCCCGAGTGGTACATCCCCATCATCCCCATGGTGCTGGTGAACGGGGCGGAGGGCATCGGCACCGGCTGGGCCTGCAAGCTGCCCAACTACGACCCCCGCGAGATCGTCAACAACATCTACCGCATGCTCAGCCACCAGGACCCCCTGCCTATGGTCAGAACCCCTCTCCTACTGCACTGGGGACGGTTTGACGGGATGTAGAACGACTTGATTGATAAGGTGTGAGTTTGTTCTTACTCTGTCTCATCTGTTTGGACCAACCAGCTCCCCAGGTACAAGAACTTCAAAGGAGTGATCCACGAGCTGGGGCAGAACCAGTACCTGGTCAGTGGAGAGATCTCCGTCATCGACAAGAACACCGTCGAGATCACCGAGCTGCCCGTCCGCACCTGGACTCAGGTAACCTGGGCCTGTCCTTTAGTGGACGATGTAGTCGTCTCTCTCTCTCTCTCTGTCTCTGTCTCTCTCTATCTCTCTCTGTCTCTCTCTCAGACCGCGGCCTCTCCCCCCCTGACTGGGGGCTCCTCTCTCTCTCTCTCTCTCTCTCTCTCTCTCTCTCTCTCTCTCTCTCTCTCTCTCTCTCTCTCTCTCTCTCTCTCTCTCTCTCTCTCTCTCTCTCTCTCTCTCTCTCTCTCTCTCTCTCTCTCTCTCTCTCTCTCTCTCTCTCTCTCTCTCTCTCTCTCTCTCTCTCTCTCTCTCTCTCTCTCTCTCTCTCAGACCGCGACCTCTCCCCTCTGACTGGGGGCTCCTCTCTCTCTCTCTGACTGGGGGCTCCTCTCTCTCTCTCTCTCTGACTGGGGGCTCCTCTCTCTCTCTCTCTCTGACTGGGGGCTCCTCTCTCCCTACAGGCCTACAAGGAGTCGGTCCTGGAGCCCATGCTGCAGGGCACGGACAAGACCCCCGCCCTGATCAACGACTACAAGGAGTACCACACGGACTCCACCGTCAAGTTCCTGGTGCGCATGTCGGAGGAGAAGCTGATCCAGGCCGAGGCGGCCGGGCTGCACAAGGTCTTCAAGCTGCAGTCGTCCCTGACCTGCAACTCCATGGTGAGGCTTCACCCTCCTGGCCGGGAAGGACTCGAGGACACATCCATCCATAAAGATAAACCGACGGCAGGGATCAACCTGCTGAATATCGAGCCACCGTGGGCCCAGCAATCATGTCATTTATTTGTTTTTACAATAATGATTGTTAAGTGTTTAATTATTAATATTTTTGTTCTATTGATACTTTGACACACTGTAAACACCAGCGTGTTTTCCTTTATAAAAGTGCCCCCAGTGATCCTCAGTGGAGACGCTCATCCTAGCTGTGACGCCCTCAGGTGCTGTTCGACCACATGGGCTGTCTGAAGCGCTACGACTCGGTGCACGACATCCTGCGGGAGTTCTTCACGCTGCGCCTGCAGTACTACAAGCTGAGGAAGGACTGGCTGCTGGGCAGCCTGGGGGCCGACGCCGCCAAGCTGTCCAACCAGGCCCGCTTCGTCCTGGAGAAGATCGAGGGCAAGGTCGTCATCGGTGAGAGGCGCGCACGCACTCGCACACACACACACAAGCACACAAGCACACATGCATACAAGCACACATGTACACACACACACCATCCATGCAACCATCTATTGCTTGGTGTCCTAACTGTCTGGCGTTTATCTTAGAGAACAAGTCGAAGCGGGAGCTGATCCGGATGCTGGTGCAGAAGGGCTACGAGTCTGACCCGGTGGTGGCCTGGACCAAGGCCCAGGAGAAGGTACTCTATCCTGAAGCACACACACTGGCAACGCTCAGGCTTCCTCTACTAGGAGAGGGCCCTGCTTCAGACCTGTGATCACGGTCATCATCAACTGTGGCCGCTAAACACTGCAGAGTAGTGGGACCATTGCCCTAATCATTGAACCTACACACACAGCAGTACGGCCTCACACTAGGGGCAGTCTGAGCACTCTCTCCCTGTGAGGAGGAGAGCGGAGCGCTCACCGCCCCACTCTGCCCGCAGGCCTTGGAGGAGGACGAGCGCGACGGCAACGACAGCGACGCCTCCGGGGACTCGGGCTCCACGTCGGGGCCCAACTTCAACTACATCCTCAACATGCCGCTGTGGTGCCTGACCAAGGAGAAGGTGGAGGAGCTGCTCCGGCAGCGCGACCTCAAGGTACGCAGCACCCCCGAGGGGCGCCGGGGGGCCGCTGGAGGAGCGGAGTGGGGAGGTTGACGGCTCTTTGTTTGTTTGTTTGTTTGTTTGTCTGTGCCGGTGCTTTGCTCAGACGGGGGAGCTGAACGGTCTGGAGAGGAAGTCGTCTGAGGATCTGTGGAAGGAGGACCTGGCGGTGTTCATCGAGCAGCTGGACGTAAGTCTCTGTGGCTGAGTTTATCTGCCACGCATCTTACATTATTATTAAATGTGGCCCATTTTCAACAATGGACCATTTGGCCATTTTGGCCGTACAGTCCAACACACAGACCTACAGACAGACAGACAGACACAGAAAGACCTACAGACAGACAGACCTGCAGACAGACAGACAGACACAGAAAGACCTACAGACAGACAGACAGACACAGAAAGACCTACAGACAGACCTGCAGACAGACAGACAGACACAGAAAGACCTACAGACAGACATCAGACAGACAGACAGACAGACAGACAGACAGACAGACAGACAGATTTACACAGAGACCTAGAGACTCCTCTGGTGTGTGCTGGCTGTGTGCCCCGCAGTAACCTCCCCCCCCCCCCCCCCCCCCCCCCCGTGGTTTCAGAGCGTGGAGGCACAGGAGCGGGACGAGCAGAATATGGGCCGGGCCACCAAGCTGGTGAAGGGCAAGGTGGGCAAGCCCAAGGTGAAGAAGATCCACCTGGAGGAGACGCTGCCCTCGCCCTACGGCCGGCGCGTGGAGCCGCCCAGCCAGCCCATGAAGGCCGACACGGCCAAGAAGCTCATCAAGAGGAAGAAGGTGAGTCAGGAGAGGAGAGGGCCTTTGCTCTCTGCACTTGATGGTCCAGCCGTGCGTTCTGCTGATGGCAGAGGGTAGATGGAGCTGGCCGCCCCCAGGGGGTCCACAGTGTGGGCTCTTTTAATAACAGAAGGCGCTCTAAGCAGATCTTCCTGCTCCTCGAGGTGGCGCTCAACACATGAATGAAGGAACCTTGAACGGAAGTTAACTAAACAAAGACAACCCGAAAAACCCAGATTGGATCATAAATAAAGACAGAAATCCCTAATCATACCTTTTCACAGTAATTTTGTATTCATCGTTAGACATGTACCGTGATGTATCGTTATAGGATTGTCTAACCATCTATTATGGTCTGGTGTATCATATCGTACGTGGAGGTACCCCGTGCCCCCCCCCCCCCTCACGCTGTGTTGTGGCCCCCCAGGGCGACACCGACGTGGTGGTGAAGATGGAGTTTGACGAGGACGGAGAGGGAGCTTCCAAGGAGAACTCTCTGAACTCGCCGTCGTCTGGCCCCGCCGCCTCGACGCCCGCCAGCGCGGCCAAGCCCAAGACGCCCCGCGTGAAGAGGGAGAAGAAGGAGCCAGGTGGGTCCTGCCTCCCCCCCCTGGATCAGAGGGAGGGCAAGGCTCTTCTACTGTACACAGATGTGGAGCGCTCTGGTGAACCCTGATCAGCCTCGTGGTTCAACCCGAGGATCAGAACCCAGTGGGCAGCAGACACTGCTGAGGACTCTTTGATGCTCCTCTTTAAAGGAAGCCCTTGTGTTGTGTGTTGTGATCGCAGGAGCCCCCCGGGTGAGGAAGACCCCGGTGCCCAAGGGCACGCCCACCAAGAAGGTGAAGAAGAGGAACCCCTGGTCGGACGAGGAGTCGGAGAAGTCGGAGAGCGAGCTGGATGAGAGCGAGTTCGTCGTCCCCCGAGAGACCAAGTCCCAGAGGGCCTCCGGTCAGACCCACAACTACACACTACACCGCACAACTACACACAACACCGCACAGCTAGAACCAGCACCGCACAGCTAGAACCCACACAGCACAGCAACACACAATGCAGGCCTGGGTTTCAGACTGTACAATATTGAGGGTTACAATTATAAACCTTCCCATTTCAACATAGTTCGATGTTGCATTTTAAGTCGATGATAAAAGGCCACTTCCAGACGTGGGTTTCCTCGCCGCTAGGAGAACCGTTTAGTGGGAAGGAAAGGGATTCAGAGTCTGGGGAGGGGAGTGTGTGAGTCACAGGGATGATGATGAAACACGCCGCTCCGAGGCGGCAGATGTGACGCAACAGGCCGGCAACCGCAGCCCATAACTCACAGAGCGAAGGCACCCAGCGACTTGTGTTTAGTCACGTCCTCCTCCGCCAGGGCCGTGCCCTCGCTAACCATGCAATGATTTCAACCAGAGAGAACGGCTATGTGAAGCCGGTGAACTGCTTGAGGGCTTCATGCTGATTCAGTTCCCCCTGAACCCGATGACACCGCCCCCACCCGGGGGGCAGACGGTTTGCCGGTGGGCCTGCAGATGGATGAACGCGCAAAACCACAGCAGTTTAATACAACGCATTTAAAGCTCTAAAGCACGAGGTAACTTGGAGCAGACTCGGGACCTGAACTGACCTGAGCGACCTCCTCTGTTTCCGGCTCAGCCTCCAAGGCCAAGTACACCTTTGACTTCTCGGAGGAGGAGGACGATGACGAGGAGAACGGCGAGGACAACGGGGCCCGCTCGCCCGCCAGGTCCTACATGGAGGACGCGGACCCCCCCGAGGGCAAGGCCAGCGACGAGGACCCCGACGACCAGGACACCCCCCCCTCGCCCCCCAAACACACTCCAGCGTAAGGCCCGGGGGTTACTCCTCTCATTCTATTGATTTAGTTCTCTCCTTGGTTAGTTCTGTTACTGGTAGGGTTTGTCTTGGTGCACTGTCCAAGGTATGTTTCTAGAATGCACGTTTATATGCACGTTGTGGGGAGGAAACCTGTAAGAACGACTCCGTCTGTGTTCCCCATGAAGGCCGGCAGCTGCACCACAGGAGAGGGACTCGGCCAGCATCTTCCCCTCCAAGGCCTTCTCAGAGAAGAGCAACGACAGTGGTGAGCACCCTGCTCTCTCTCCCTCCTCTGCCACCCTCCTCTCTCTACCTCCTCTCTCTACCTCCTCTCACTCCCTCTCCCACCCTTCTCTCTCTCTCTCTCTCTCTCTCTCTCTCTCTCTCTCTCTCTCTCTCTCTCTCTCTCTCTCTCTCTCTCTCTCTCTCTCTCTCTCTCTCTCTCTCTCTCTCTCTCTCTCTCTCTCTCTCTCTCTCTCTCTCTCTCTCTCTCTCTCTCTCTCTCTCTCTCTCTCTCTCTCTCTCTCTCTCTCTCTCTCTTCTCCCCCTCCCCCCTCCGTGCTCTGACCTGCTGTGTCCTCTCCCTCCTCAGACGGCTCTAAGTCAGACAGTGATGGTGGCGTGCGGCCGGGGGCCTTCTCCTCTCTCTCCGGCGGCTCGGCGCTCGAGAAGACGCCCCCCGCTAAGAAAGGTCAGCGCCCCCATAAACCTGCTCCCCGGTCACCTGACCGCTCTCACGGCCTTCAGCGGCCTACTCTCAGGGTTTCCACGGCGATATCCAAAGCTTTCCATGCGGTAGCTCCGTCCTATGAAGAGCTGGGGGTCTGTCGTACCCCCCCCCCCCCCCCCCCTGGCTGCAGAGATTACCTCACCGAGCCGACCCAGTGACCTCACCGAGCCGACCCAGTGACCTCACAGGCCGCTCTGCTTGGGGCCCCGGTGCCACACAGTGAATGTGGCTGAGGGATTGCATACCTGCATATATGTGCATGGCCTGCTTTCATGTAAGAATATCAAAATGTAGTGTATTATTCTGTTTTATTCATCATATATGAAATGTCCTGTCGGTCTGCAGCAGCCAGGAAGCCCTCAGAAGCGGCCCCCAGGGCGAGGAAACCAGCAGCACCCAAAGACAAGAAACCAGACAAGTCTGTGTGGGACTCGGACTCAGACACGCCGTCCAAGAAGCCTTCACCAGCACTTAAAGGTAGGGGCCCATGTGACCCTGTGGCTCAGGAGGGCAGGGCGGGGCGGGGGTGTGGGGTCTTCCTCAGGCGCTAATGTTTATCCCCCCATGGCAGGCAAAGGCCGAGGGAGGAAGAGGAAGGACTCCGGCTCCGAGGACGGGGACTACGGCTCGACGAAGAAGCCGAAGGCCGCGTCGGGCAAGGTGAGCGCTGCTCTCCGTCCGCGGGGACGCCCCCTTCCCTCCGCTGCTCCGACCGCTTTGATCCGGATTTAATATCTCACGCTTCTCCCTGCGTCCTCAGAAATCCAAAAAGGCGTTGTCGTCGGAGTCGTCGGACGAGGACGAGGACCCGCTGGTCAGCACGCCGCTGGCGGCCCGCGTGGAGGCCCGGGCCCGGGCCGAGGCCCTTTCGCGGGACCGTCCCGAGGCCCTGTCGAGGGACCGTCCCGGCCGCGCCAAGAAGGAGGTCAACTACTTCGCCGAGCTGGACGACGACGATGAGGACGACGGCATGTTCGACTAGCCGACCTCCCCTCCCCCCTCCCTCACCCCCCCCCCCCCCCCCCCCCACACACACGCATTACCGCCCCTCTCCGACCCCCAGACCCCCCCCCATGTGCCCAGACTTTTGTACATTTCCCTCCCGGTTTCATTTGTTACTTGACTCTTTGTGTTCTTTTAATGGTGTCGATGTTATTTCTTTTTTACCGTGTAGGTGTTTTACACTTTTATTATATACATATGCAGTTGTTTTTTTAATTAATCTTATTCTCATGAAGTGTTGTGTATCGTATGGAGCAGCTGTAGAATCGTAGACCTGTAGTAAGAGTCATCTGTACCTTTTGACATGAACTTGAAAGTAAACAACGAAATGGAAGAACATCTGGTGTCTGTTGCCCTTCTTCTTCAAACTCCATTCCTCGTAACCATGACAACACTGGGACAGATCTCCCGATAAGAGGAAGAACACAAACACGTCGGTATTTTAAAATAAATATAATTTTATTACTTTGCCAGCTCATGGTAAAGTTAAACAGGATATGAACATAGAAAGCATCGTTAATGTACAAACAACGACATTTACAACCGACAGCAAAGGACCACTCAGAGCCTCGTGAGGAGGCTTCACAAGGCCTCCCCCTGGGGGGTCTCCACCTGGGGGGGTCAGACTACCTGGGGGGCTGGGGGGGCCGCTAGCAGGGGGTCTACCCCTGGGGGGGAGGGGTCTGGGGGTCTCCAGACTGTACAGTTGAACATACGTGGGCGGGGTTCCGCCCACTCCGAGGCCGGAGTCTCAGTGACAGCTGCCGATCTGATTGAGATTTGATTGATTGGGGGTCAGCGGCTTGTCCGTTCTCTAGCCTTGAGAGGTGAGGGGGGTCAGGAACAGCTGCTCCGCTTCTCACCGTCAGGACAGTACCACGAGTTTAGCCTGGTGACCAGTTAGCCTGGTGGACCAGGCGGTTAGCCTGTTGACCAGGCGGTTAGCCAGTTAGCCTGGTGGACCAGGCAGTTAGCCTGTTAGCCTGGTGACCACAGTTAACCTGTTGACTACGTGGTTAGCCTGGTGACCACAGTTAGCCTGTTGGACCTGGCGGTACGACGGTCCCCCACGGCCGAGGTCAAGTTGAGACCTCCTCATATGAGGCGGGACGCGGGGGAAGACCCCCCTCTTCCTGTCTTCCTCCAAACCGGAAGTAGAATACTGGGCGTTGCTACAGAGGCACACAAAGCACACGTTGCAGTTGTGTCACACCTCTACAATGAAGGGCGAGCTGTGCGGCGCGACATTCAGCATGACATCGAACACTAATGTTGACCGTCACGTTGTCCATGAGGAACCTTGGGGTCCGTGAGGAACCCCGGGGGTCCATCGTGAACCTCTGTGGGTCCATGATGAATCCCGGGGGTCCCCAGTGTTCGGCTGGGGAAGGTGTTTGTGTTTGCTATTGGTTCCCTGCCACCTCTCACCAGGAGAGATGAGGTCCAGGAGAACCGGGGAGAAGAGGGGCTCTGGGTCCCAGACAGATGCAAAGCCATCGCGCAAAAACAAAGAACAAAGTATATCTTTAACACTGCATATGATTCCTAAAGAACATCATGACACAATTCACATTCAAACGTGGTCCAAAATAGAACAACAACTAAACGAACCCCTGAAGCGGCTTTCCCTTATGATATGGTTTAATATGACGATGTAAACTAGACAGAGCATGAGAATGAAAATGATAAATAACTGTTACTCTGATACTCTGAGCCTCAGCACATCTGGCCAGACCTCTCGTTTCCATGGGAACGCGATGGATCCTCAGAAACTCTGTGGAGCCGTCTGATTGGCTGATCCCTAGTAGATCTTTCTTTCCTAGTGGCCTACTGGCTGTAGGAGAGGACATTCCACCAAGCGATGCATAAATCCCTTTTCTACCAGTGATGGTAATAAACCATCAGGTTTTACTTACGTTGGCGTACTCGTTGATAGCCCATTTAATTTCTACGCCTATGCCATAATCATTTGCCGTATCAATACCTCAAATCCCCGACCTGCGACCGCTACTCTACGATAGGCTCAGAGCCTTTAAGTGCTTAGTGAGACGGCCCCGCCCACAATACCCGGTCGCCCTGACCCCGGGGGGGGGGGGGGGGGGGGACCAAAACAAAGTAAAGAACCAGAGAGCAGAGGAGCGGCTCTCGGGTTCACTGCATGACGAAGACGACCACAATCCACAATCTCCTTTAGCATCACTGTAACGTACAACGTGTTCCCTAAAGGCCCAACGACATCCTTCTTAATCTCGAGTGTTTCACCTTCTTTCACCTTCTGCCTTAAGACCTCAGCCGCCGCAGTGATCGGCTATGAGGTGGGCCGGTGAACAGGTTTCTTTGTAAGGATGCCGATGGCCCCTAGGTTGCACTGTATTAAATAAAGACACTTGGTTCAGGGCAGCTCCGTCCTGACCGCTAACACAGGAATGATCAGCGATGAACACCGGAGAGGTGAAACACGGCTTATTGCAAGAGCTGTTCCTTCCAAATCGGTTTCAGGCGGTGTGAGGGGTCCTCTGACACGAGGAGACAGAAGGGGGAGCCAGCGGTGAGGATGGTGGGTTCTACCCGCTCGCTGCTCCTCTCATAAGATGGAGGCCGTGTGCGTTCTGTTTGTACGAGCCGTACAGAACTCTGCACCTCGGAGGCAGAACTCAAGAGCACACCCATTTGTACCCGATTTTAGGCGTTTCTTTTTTCATTCATTTCTTTAGTTCAGAGAGTTGGTTTGACTGCAGTGGTCTCCCTCAGAACTCCCAGACAGGAGACGGAACACCAGAGGAAATAGCTTGAAGATGTCATCAACCTTGTGGGCTTGTGATGTCGTCCTTCAGACGGTATGAGGTGCAACATGAAGCGTTACGGTGAGACGTGATGATGAACGTGTCTCTCAAGACCTCGCTCCTTCGAGACCACCGCACTGAACAGATTCTTCAGCTTCTGAAGAGATCTGGGACTCGTTCAGACATTAACCATGAAAGAAATAAAACATAAAATGATTTAAATATAGGAGAGAAAATATAAAATATTAGACTTCTGTAACGTCTATATATGCAATAACATTCTAGATAAGGTTTTTTTAGGAGGCGTTACAAGGAGCCCCACTTTAAATCTCCATGTATCACCTTAAAGATAATATTAAGACAATGAAAAAAGCACCACAAAATGTTGTCATAGAAACAGACCTGACCATACCATGGAATATACAATGTCAGCAACATCCCAACCAATAGGATCGGGAGAGAGAGAGAGAGAGAGAGAGAGAGAGAGAGAGAGAGAGAGAGAGAGAGAGAGAGAGAGAGAGAGAGAGAGACGGAGAGAAAAAGAGAGCGACAGATAGACCCCGAGAGAAAAACAAACCCACTTTTTTAAATCCCATCATGCAGGTAAGAATTTACACAGGAGACCTGAGGAGAGTGTGTCTGTGTGTCTGTGTGTGTGTGTGTGTGTGTGTGGGGGGGGGGGGGGGGGGGTTAGGAACTCTCAGTCAAAGTGGTCCCACCAAAGAAGACCTCAGAGCTCGTCTGGGCGGGGCGGGGGCTCGTCCGTAGAAAGAGAAAGCCGGGGGGGGGGGGGGGGGGAGAGAGAGGAATAAAGGTGCGGTAAGGGCTCTCAGGGGGGGGGTCCACGTGTCTCCGCGTCCGTCTTGGTCCATTCAGTCTCATCCTGTGTCGCCATGTTAGGGTCAGTTGTTCCCCTCCCCCACCCCTCCTCCATACAGGAGCCCTCCCTCCGTCACTCCGGTCCCCTGCCACCACCCTCAGTGTCTGAAGCGTCGTCATGGGAGCAGGGCCCCTCCCTGCTGCTGTCCCCTTCCGCCACCTCCTCCTCCTCCTCCTCCTCCTCCTCCTTCTTGGGGCTGCTCTTGCTGCTGCTGCTGCTGCAGGTGGAGGTGGAGCGGGTGCAGGTGGTGGTGGTGGTGGTGGTGGTGTCGGAGCTATCTGCCTCCCGCGGTGACCCCGCCTCCGATCCACCTTCGCCCTCCCCTCCTCCTCCTCCTCCTCCTCCTCCTCCTCCTCCTCCTCCTCCACTGCTGCTGCTGCTGCTGCTGCTGTCCTGGCCCTCCGAGTTCTCCAGCATCTCCTGGATGAGCGGGGGCATGGAGCCCGGGATCTCCATCTTCAGCGAGATGACCCGCTCGGCCCCTGGGGACAGGGTGGAGGTCAGGGTGGAGGTCAAGGGTCAGAGGGATAATCACACTCCCACAGGCTCTTTTTCCACAGAGGTGTCCCTCAGGGGGCATGAATAGTTAATCATTAATAATTAATTATACATTCATAAGCATTTGAGGACTGTAACAATACTGATATATGAAGTGACTAGTTAATACACATTGATCAGCGTTTGCGCAGTAGCCTGTGGACCGGATGTCTTTGGGTCCTCAGCGTGGACAAGAGCCGCGCCCGGCGTACCTTTAGCGCTGATGCTGCGCAGGTCGGTGATCTTCATCAGGGTCTTGGGGAACATGTGGGGTTTGGTGGGCCGCCGCTTCCTCACGTAGATCTTCAGGGCCTCCAGCAGCGGCTCCTGCAGCTGGTCCACCTTGGACGGCTCCTCCAGGTCCTGGCGGTCTGAGGAACACACGAGGAACCTTTCAGAGGCCACTCCTTTTGAGAGGGTAGAGAGACTAGCAAAGCCTTCGAGGATACTACTCTTATTAAAAAAATTAGTTCCACCCTGATTCAACCTCTAATTAATGCGGAACTCTTACCCATCAGAGATTGTCAATGTCCACCGAATTGGAATATAAGCCAACTTAACCGGCTGGAAAACCAAACCAAGCAGTAAACTATCCATCAGGTTCAAAAAGGGCGACAAAATGACAAAAGTGAGAGAGCTGGTTGACTACCGTGAAAGCAAGGAACCAATTCACCCTAATCAGTTTTGATGCAGGCCAAAGACCTGACAGAAGTACCAAAGTATGAAATGGTCCACTGCCATCTCACGGAAAACAGCAAGTGTTGCCCAGGTGTTCCTGGAACTTAATGAGGCGTTTGACCCTTTAAACCACAAGGTGCTCCTGAGCAGACAGGTATCAGATGGATGCAGATGACACAGTCCGTTTCATTATAGGGATTGGTCCAGATATCTGTCAACTGTAGTTTACCTTTCTTAGCCAGATTCAGAGGAGTTATTTAGGTCAAAACAGAGCAAAGTCAAGTCAAGTGAAGTTTATTTATATGGAACATTTAAAAACAACAATATTTGACCAAAGTGCTGTACAAAAATACAATGCAAAACAACAATTAGGCCTAAGATACACAACAACAGCAAAACAACAACAACAACAACAACAACAAAGCAAAACAAAAAAAAGCTTAATTTAAGTTAAAGGCCAATGCAAAAAAGTGAGTCTTTAGTAGTGTTTTAAACGGGTCAATAGACTGGGCAGTTCTCAGACTCAGGGGAAGATTGTTCCAGAGATTGGGAACAAAGACATCTGACCCGTGTTTTTAACTGTTATAACTGTTGTGTGCACTTTACTACTAGGCACCAGCAGGGGGCAGTGTGTGCGCTACACTACCAGGCACCAGCAGGGGGCAGTGTGTGCACGAGCAACAGCACTAAGACAAGATGACATTTGATGGTGGATGCTGGTACCTCACCAAGTCATCACCAAGGTTAAGGAGTAGTGGCAGAGTCTCTCCTCTTTCACATCTTCTCTCTGAATTACGCAATAGCCTGTAATGGTTTGTCCTGCTCCAGGGACAGGTTCACACAGGAGGCAGTAACCGAGAGCAACGATGACACACACACACGTGTCTGAAGAATCATGATGACACGCTCCGAGAGAACGAAAGGGAGAAGGGGAGAGAGGGAGAGAGAGAGAGAGAGAGAGAGCGAGAGAGAGAGAGAGAGAGAGAGAGAGGGAGAGAGTGAGAGAGAGAGAGAGAGAGAGAGAGAGAGAGAGAGAGAGAGAGAGAGAGAGAGAGAGAGAGAGAGAGAGAGAGAGAGAGAGAGAGAGAGAGAGAGAGAGAGAGAGAGAGAGAGGGAGAGAGTGAGAGAGAGAGATGAGCGAGAAAGGGAGATAGGGAGAGGGAGAGATGTGGAGAAAGAGAGAGAGAGAGGGAGAGATGGAGATATGGAGAGTGACAGAGAACAGGAGAGAGAGGGATAGACAGAGATTGAGACAGGGAGAGAGATGGAGAGAGAGATAGATGGAGAGAGGGATGGAGAGAGAGGGATGGAGAGGCAGAGATAGATGGAGAGAGAGGGAGGGAGGGAGTGGGAGAGGGATAGAGAGAGGTAGAGAGGGAGCGATATGGAGAGAGAGAGCGAGAGAGAAAAGGAGAGAGATCGAGTGAGAGAGAGAGAGAGTGGGAGAGGGATAGAGAGAACAAGAGAGAGAGAGAGAGAGAGAGAGAGAGAGAGAGAGAGAGAGAGAGAGAGAGAGAGAGAGAGAGAGAGAGAGAGAGAGAGAAAGAGAGAGAGAGAGAGAGAGAGGGTGTTATGCTATACTGGAGGCTGAGTGTGGTGTAGCAGGATGGAAAGTCCTCTTCCACATTTGATCGGCGGGATGTAATTAACTTGTTTGGTATGGTGAGGCATGGAGAGAGACGACAGGACTGGAGATACTAACTCTCTCCATTGATTGAGTTTCTGCCTTTGTTGATGCTGACACACTATTTCTTAGGCTGTGACAGGCCGCTTAACTCAAGTCAATTTGTAGAGCCCTTCATCACAGTTACAATGTCCAAGGCCTTCACAGGCCTCTACTCCACAACCCAGACATATGGAGAGCTTAGAAACTGATCCAGTGTCCAGCCTGCAAGTGGCCTTAGAGGAAAGTGTCTGAGAAAGTTGCTCATTCCTCAGGTAACCTTGGCAAACGCAGTCCATCCATCTCTCTCTCCATTCATCTGTATTTCTCTCTGGAGAAAGCACAAAGCTATCACTGACGCTCTGACGGTAAAGCCAAAAGCTCTGGGTGTAAACACCCCACACTCTCTCAGTCTGAGACCTCATCCTGACCCCTCGTCCAGGAGGAAAACCTCACCACCAAACAAACTAAACTGAACTCCTAAACAGATCAATATTTTAGGGGAGCTAATCAGGGGAGCCTGAGTCAGTAGTGGAGGAGTGTGTTTGTTTTGACTGAGGGGCGCTGGGTTTGTTGTGGACGAGGGGCGCTGGGTTTGGTGGTGATGAGAGGCGCTGGATTCGGATGAGGGGCGCTTGGTTTAGATGTGGGGCACTGGGTTTGTGATCAGCTGCCCCCACCTGCCTTGGACTTCAGGTTGAACTGTTCACGTATCTTATTACCATTGGTTCAAGGATTGCCTCTGATACTTTCTACTTTTAAAATGCATCCAAGCATGAAATACTTCCCGCGATCGACTCGCCAGATCCCAGGTCATCAAACCTCTGAGCGTACGTCATCGTATAGTTCTGGTTTGGTACAGGAAGCATCGTCTGTTCTTCTGTCTCCAACCTTCAGACGCTCTAACACTTGTGTGGGTTCCCTCCTCGCCTCTTCCCCCCCTCTGACTACAAAGGACCCCCCCGCCCTCGGCCCCCCCGCTCACCCCCGGAGATGAGGCAGATGGCGCTGAGCAGGCCCGTCTCGGTGTCGTCCATCTCGATGGGCAGCAGCTGGCCGGCGAAGGTGAACACCAGGTCGGTGAGCGGGCCGAAGCCCGCGTTGTGCATCTGGGTCCGGTTCAGCGTCAGGCCGTCGGAGAAGGTCATGGTGTCCTGGTCCGGGGTGTAGCGCGTGCAGATCCTCAGGATCTAGGGGGGGGAGAGGGTTAGACAGGACCGGGACTGGAGAGAGGGGGGGGTAGACAGGACCGGGACTGGAGAGAGGGGGGGGGGGGGGGGGAGAGGGTTAGACAGGACCGGGACTGGAGAGAGGGGGGGGTAGACAGGACCGGGACTGGAGAGAGGGGGTGGTTAGACAGGACCGGGACTGGAGAGAGGGGGGGGGAGGGGTTAGACAGGACCGGGAGTGGAGCAGGGAGGGGGGGGGTAGTTAGACAGGAGGACCGGGACTGGAGGGGTGGGGTTAGACAGGACCGGGACTGGAGAGAGAGGGGGGGGGGGGGGGGGGGGTTAGACAGCACCAAGCCTGGAGAGGGGGGGTGGAGGACGTTTGGGGACATTCTGAAGGGTTTTCAAACTAGTTTCAAACTCCACAAGGAGAGAGAGTTAGAGAGCGTAACAAAAGCATTGACCTTCCTGTGACGAATAGAGGGAAAACACGCTCCCATCTCACACTGTTCTGAGGGGGGGGGCTGTGCGACAGTATGTGTGTGTGTGTGTGAGAGAGTGTGTGTGTGTGTGTGTGCGAGTGTATGTGTGTGTGCGAGAGTGAGTGTGAGAGTGAGCCTGTGTTAATGTGTGTGTGTGAATGCGTGTTTGAGCGACAGTAGGTGTGTGTGTGAGCGTGAGTGGGAGGGTGTGTGTGCATGGAGGTGTGTCTGTGTGAAGGTGTGTGTGTTACCGTGTGTGCGTGTCCTTTAATGAAGAGATGAGGCATGCAGACACTGCACTACGAGCCTTTGAAGCTGTGTGAGGGGGCGGGCTCTGACAGTGAGTGGCAGGCGTGCATAACATGAAACGGAATAAAACATGGCTGCTGGCGGAGAGCTCACACCGGCTGGCCTGGGCTGGGCAGTGTAGACGCACACACACACACACACACACACACACACACACACACACACACACACACCCTGAGACACACACACCAACACGCACACACACACACACACACACCTAGACATACACAACACACCTACTCACACACACACACAAACACACACACACTTGCGCTATCTCATACCTCCACAAAAACACCATAAACACTGGCAAAACACCATTTGGTATTCTCACAAATGTACAAAAAACAGCACACCCACACGCAATACGTTTAAAAGCACTTGTGCTTTCATTTGATCCTAAGTCATGATTACGGTTCTCAGCGATGTGTGGAAGGATTGCCAGTCCAGGAACTGGAGCCTCTGGTTTACATCAGAGCTGGAGTCAGGGACCAGGTGTCCTCTGGTTTACATCAGTCAGAGACCAGGTGTCCTCTGGTTTACATCAGTCAGAGACCAGGGGTCTCATTTATAACCGTTGCGTACGCACAAAACGGGGCTGAAATTGGCGTACGTGACTTTCCACGCCAAGGTTGTGATCTATAAAAAACCAACTTGACGGGAGAATGTGCGCAGCCCTAAGCAAACTCTGACCCATGCGTACGCATGGTTTGGAGGAAAAGGAGAATTGGCGACACAGAAGGTGTGGTGGTGAACTGAAGTCAGACAGAAGAATTGTAGAGTGAGAAGAACGATTATGTTTTATCATCGCCCTTCATACATTTAATTTCAACCCGTATCATGCGTTAAATCGATGTAATCAGAATTATTTAAGCCAACTGCGTTATTTCTCAGTTATAACTCCAGAAACGTCTCCTTAGAATTGAAATAAAAAAAATTCTCTATATTTAATCCCGTCACTCCATACTGTCCACTGACAGCGCGACTGCATGGAATAAAGCATCTGTCCAACATGTGTCAATAACATAATATTTTTACGTGACACTGTAAACACATAATCAAATGTCAATTAAATCCCAACTGTGGAAAACCAACACACACTTCTCATCACAATCGTTGTCCGTTACTCTTGATTGTTTCATGACAAATCAGGCATTAAAAAGGGGTTATGTTCAAGAACATTTTACGTGGGTGATTACAAACTGATTATCCAAGGTGTTCTCGGTCAGTCTTATTACGTAACCCTATAAATACAGAGGTGAGCGCCGTGGTAATGCCCCGTTTACACCATCCTGCTAATGGCCGCTATGGCCGATGGACCACCGATGTGGAAGTCGGGGTGATTCGGGTGACATCGGGCTAAAAATGTATGATCGGGTCAATTTATCGGGGTAGCATTTACACATAACCGATGTATAACGATAACATAACGATTTATGCCAGGGAAGACACCCGAAGTGCGTTTGGCGTCATTTGGCGTCATTTCGGGAGAAGGCCAAGGGGAGACTGGTTTAGACTGATATTTATTTATATATATTTATTTATATTACAATAGCGATTTTATAATAATAGAACGCCGGTTCTAAATGGGCGAAATACCCCTTTAATTATAAAAGTAGGACATCCATCCATCACCCCCTATTTATACCCAAGTGACAGATTGAGGGTCTTCCTTAACACAATCTGGTCACAATCGTTATTTGTCGTTAGACTATCGGTATAATTTTGCCTGCAATCTGTATGTTTCGGGTTACATTGGCTTACATCGGGTCTAATTCGGGTAAAAAATAAATAGCGTGACTCTATCGGGTGTAATTCGTGTGCATTCGTGCAATAAACGTGCTATTCCGTATGTCTTCCCTAGAGACGTCGGGTGTCTCTCGGGGGTCTTTCGTGTGTTGAGGTTGCCGATATAAAGACGATAAAACACGATAAAGCGCGGAAGATTAACGAATATAGCCGATGTACCCCAGGAGAATTCCCAAACGACTTGCGATGTCTTACGTTATACTACCATTCTATTCCCGATTATAGCCGATTAGCCCATAGCACCTGGTAACCGATTCTACCCCGATAGACCCAAAATTAACAAACATGTTCGTTCTTTGCCGATGTTGCCCACTGTTGCCCGATCATTGAACTTTTCTTCCCGTTGTCTAACGATGTTCCCGAGAAGAGTAACGGTCATACTTGCCAACCTTGAGACTTCGAAAATAGGGAGGATTCCCAAACTAAAGCGGGGGTCTGGGGGTCCCCCCCCATAGCAGCTATAAAGTCATTGTTTCCCGCATTCTGGTGACTTTAAAATAATAAAACCAACAAAAAAATTAGTAAATTGAAACGTCAATTTTATGTTGAATACTTTCATTTAATTTACATTTCATGTCATTACAATTCATATTATTATTACATATCAATAGAATTCATATCATTAAATATCATGTTATTATTACATATCATTACATCTTATATCATTACATTTCATATTATTACATTTCATATTATTACATTTCAATAGATTTCATTTCATTACATTCATTACATTTTACTGAAGCTTTTATCTTAGCAACTTCCAATAAGTCTTATGTTATCACGCAAATACACTAGCTTCTAATAAACAAAACTACCAATTAAGCTACTACATCATGTAAGTGCTACATGCAGGTTAACATGTAGGTTAACTCTTACCATCACTGCAAATGGGTTGTGAAATTAGTAGAGCTGTCAAGCGATTAAAATATTTAATCGTGATTAATCGCATTGATGTCATAGTTAACTCTAATTAATCGCGATTAATCGCAAATTATTTTTCTATGCTAAATATCCCTTGATTTTTTTGTCCCATAATTCTTCTCATTTTAATTCTCTTATCAACATGGTGAAGTGCATCGGCTTGCCTTGTGCAAATGATTTTTTATTGATAACAACATTGGCATATACACTGATCAAAACAGGACGATACAAAAAAAGAGCCTATAGTGCAATTAAACGACTGCTTTGAACAAATGTCATTTGAACATAGCAGTCAGGCTACTGCTTCTTTGTTTTGAGCCAAAAAAAAAAAAAAAGTTTTTTTTTTTTTTTTAATAATTGCGTTAATCGCGCGATAAAAAAAATTAACGCCGTTAAATTTGATTTGCGTTAACGCCGTTAATAACGCGTTTAACTTACAGCTCTAGAAATTAGCCTATCCCATGTACGCATTGTAAATAGAAAGCTTGGAACATTATCCTTATATGGATTGTTTTTATCATTTTCATTACGAAAAAATAAATGTTTATATGTTTCTAAGGGTATGTAAATGGATTACCTTTCAATATCTGTGCGGCTTTGGTCCTCCCACAGGCATACTTCTTTGCTACATCCGAGTCAGGAAACATGTCCCTTACTGACTTATTTATTTCGTCAGTAAAGCTCAGAGGAATATTATTCTTTGCCACCAACATTGCCATTTTTGTTTCGGCATATATGACTGCATCTGGTCTCCCTTTCCCCAGCAAACCAGCGATGCTTGGCTGAGACTCTGAAGCAGCTACTGCCTTCTTATGTTTGCCTGTATTGGCATGGTGTTTTATGTCCGTCCGACCGCCGTGCTCAACAGAAAAATCATCCATAGCCAGTACCTTTAAACCTTGTAGTAAGAAAAGCGAACTCCGATTTCCATTCATGATTGAATTTACAATTGTATTTTTTTCTTTTCGGCTCCATTCTCGTCTTCTTTGTTGTCTTTTTAAATACTCTGAGGTTTATTCAGGAGCGCGGGTAGAATAACGGAAGAAAGAATACTAGAGTAGCGTCAGAGAGACGTCTCTGATTGGTCGCGCCCGCTGTTACCACGGAGCGGCGGCAAACGTTTCCGTGGTGACAGCGGGTTCGCTCAAACAATATCCTTTTCTGAAGAACAGGTTGTTGTGATGATAACGAAAGTGGGGAGAAAGGGAGACATGAAATCTTGTCAGAAATCAGGAGAATTGCGGGAGATTTTTAACAGCGGGAGGAAAACGGGAGAGGGTAGTGAATATCGGGAGTCTCCCGGGAAAATCGGGAGGGTTGGCTAGTATGGTAACGGTGTTTCCCGATGCAACCACAAACTGCTGATTTAGCCATCGGGGCCCACTATCGGGTAGGTGTAAACAGGGCATAATGCTGAACCATATGGCACTTCTGGCGGACCATGCAAATGGCAAGATTCGGAGGGAGAGGGTCTTTAGGGACCATAACGATTTATTGGTAGGCTACATAAAAATATGTAACTCTATGTCAGACCACTTCTTTTTTAATTCTGGGACTGTGCGCTCCGTGCTACTGACAGAGTTCACTGCTTCAGCAACATGTTGCCACTGACTCTGCTTTCTGTTGTTGGAGATCCCAATCCCGTGACCGCCGAACAAAACTACTTTTCGGGCCTCCATCTCACCCACAAGTGTCTCCACTTCAACCTCCGTGAAATTTCGCTTTTTTGCTTTTCTCAGTCCTTCTGCCATTGTTTCCGACAAGACATAATACTTGCATCTGAGTCTGATTTATATGCAGATCGCATTCCTGGGGTACTTTGCATTGACCATTTATGGTTAAAAAGGGGCGTGTACAGGGCGGAACGTGAAGCTGATTCAGCTGCGCACACTTGTAGGCACTCTGTGATTTATAAAGCAAAGATTGCGTACGGTGTGCGTACGCAGGGTTTAATAAATCAGAATATTTTTTGGCGCACGCAAAACTTGGCTTTTGGGTGTACGTACACATTTAGTAACGATCCCACGCAGTTTTATAAATGAGTGTCCTCTGGTTTACATCAGTCAGAGACCAGGTTTCCTCTGGTTTACATCAGAGCTGGAGTCAGAGACCCACAATAAGGATCTTAGTTCAACGTGTGAGAGGCCTTTTCAAACTCATGACCCCTTGAAATTAAGACCGTTCGTAGGTTTGCATAGGTGAGGTTTTTCTTTACGTCTCTGTGTATGTCTGTGTGTCTGTTGGATTGAGTAGGATCGTGTCTATCTATGTTTTTCTGTGTGTGTGTTTTGACATTTTATCACTTCTAGTGCCCATGAGTCACGCAAAGGAACTCAGAAGCCGTGGAGCAAGGCCAGAGAAAATGGCCGAACAAAGGGCTGCTAGAGTGAAGAATGGGTCCCTCTGTTAAAGACAGCACACTTCAAAAGAAATCCATTCTTCCTGACTGGCCTTGACTGAAGAAGTCCTTTGCAGATAAAGTCGTACCCACCTCAGTTTCTCTTTGATCACTGGACATACCGGTGCTCAGTTGGGCTCAGCCCGGACGGGGAATCACAAATCTGTCGGCGGAAAGGGCCTTGAATCTTGGTAAGGTATGTATATATTCTTTCCAACCTCGCCAACATTATTTTCAACAAGAGCAGCAGCATTACAGCCGTGGTTGCACTTATACTCAGAGAGAGAGGAAGGATGTTCAGTGACCTGGAGATCAACACCATCTACTAGTGATGCGCGAGAGGGCGCTTTTTTAACACCCGCCCCAACCCGACCCAAGACATTTTCCAAACCGCCCCGCCCGACCCGTGGGGAATTCTGAAGCGGCCCGCCCGACCCTCCCAATTTGACCCGCAAAAAAATAAAAATAATAATAACAACAAATAAAATAAAAAGCCTGGGGCTGAGGCTTATGCCTAATTTAACACGTAACTAAATGAGAAGGATTTGCGCTAAATTCGCATTATTGTGAAACTTCAACGGCAGGTCTACATCAAACAACAACAACGACAGCTTTACGCAATTATTTATTGAAGAACTGTTAACAAATGCGTGGTTGCGGATTTTGACTTTTTTGACCCGCATCACTACCATCTACGATCCACAGCTGCCTAGGAATAAAGACAGTGGGCCCATAACCAGACTAGCTCACATACAGGATGCATTTTGAACAGAACTCATTACTTATTTTCTAGTTGATAACTCTATGTACTATCTTTTGCTTGTTTGAAGCCACACGCTACTGCTAAGGCTGATGCACTCCTGAGCATCCTGCAAGGAAGGGTCGATGCGCTCCTTGTCAAGGTTCCTTCCTTGTTTATGAGTTTTCCCTTTAAGCCCTGAGCTCAGGGTGGGGGTCTGTGAAGCCCTTTGAGACCGGACCTTGGATTAAAGTCTCCACAAGTTCAATCCACTTGACTTGTCTAGACAGTGTTGGGTCTGTCAGGTCAACCCAGGACCAGAGGAGCGGTGCGCCTCCCGCCCGTCTCCCCCTGGCCTCTCCCGGGCTGAAGGGTCAGGGTGGCGGTGAGCGGGAGGCCCAGCCCTCGTCTGACCCTGAGGACCTCGGTGCTGCAGGCTCAGCCGCGGCCGGTGTGTGGGCGGGGGTCAACGGGAAGCATTGTGGTGATTAGCGGTGGCTTTGTTCACTACAGAAAATAGCGCGGTTCAAATTGTTGTCTTGTTGTCTCTCCAGCCAATCACCAACCAGCATCATTTGCTTATTTGCAGATGGTAAGTAAGATAGAAGTCCTGGTAGAACAGGTTGTGTGTTGAGGAAGGCTGGTTGTGTGCACGGGTGAGACCAGCATCACCACACACACTCAGGGAGACAGCTCCTGCATGGCGACATGGAGCACCAGACCGTGTATCATTAACCACACACTTACAATAAATCGGCTTCAACACCCCCACACTCCTTGTCGGGAGGAGCCCAGTGAACGTCACCTGGGTCGAGTTTGGCGTGAACATGGCTACACAAGTCTCGATAATGCAGGAATATAAAGTGTCTTGGATCACAGCTACCTGCCATTGTTGTGTAAGGTGGCCCCCCACATCGGGGGCCCTTTTGAAACAAGGTTCCCTGCTGAGACCGCTCTGATCCCCGCAATGGATTCTGGGATCGTGTGTTATAACTACCTCAGCACTGCACAGAGGGGGGGCCCACCAGGGTGGGCCATGCAGCGCTGTGAGGGAGGGAGGGAGGGAGGGAGAGAGAGGGGGAGAGAGAGAGAGAGAGAGAGAGAGAGAGAGAGAGAGAGAGAGAGAGAGAGAGAGAGAGAGGGAGAGGGAGAGGGAGAGAGAGAGAGAGAGAGAGAGAGAGGGAGAGGGAGAGGGGGAGAGAGAGAGAGAGAGAGAGAGAGAGAGAGAGAGAGAGAGAGAGAGAGAGAGAGAGAGAGAGACCCTTCCAGAAGAGCATTGTGCTGCTCAGTCGTGAAACATGGACACAGCAAAGAATTAGGTCGTCAGTGAGTCGTCACATCCCTCAGGTTATAGTAAATCATAATAAAAATATAAAGATCATTAATATTACATAAATAACCAACTCAATGTAGTACATCTATCATTTGTCAATCATTTATCGCATATGCAACAAAAATGGGCTTCCAGTTTTATTCCATTATGTTAGGGACTGTACTGTTATTGTTCAGATCTACTTTGAAAATACGTTTTGGTATACTGCAGTGTTCTGTCGACCTCATCCCTCTTCTGGGCAAATGTTCTGAGCGGGGAGGAGAACCCGGCTGACCAACAGGGTCCACAGCAGGGGTCTACAGAGCAGGGGTATGGCAGGTCTAATTTAAGTTTAAATGCATTTTACCCGACACGATTCTTCTCCTCTAAATCGATTGGTCAGGGTGTTATTGTGTCTGTATGCTATTGCATGAACAGACGTAAGAATGCATTTGTGTTTGCATTGCACAATCCTCCTTTTCTACATTCTACTAAATTGAATTGATTCCCTAATTCATTCCCCTTTGTGCATAGCATGGGAGCGGACGACCCCAAGGGATGCACTGCTTAGTGAGGGCATTGGGTCCCCTGGTCTGACCTGTACAACATCCAACACCTCAACAAACTCAAGGGGAAGCACTCAACAGTCTAGGCACTCTACTTGAATAGATATCTTGACTTGAAAGTATTTAACTGAGTCTTTCTTTCACTAATAAAAACTCAAAACGTTATAAGTCTCGAATTCCCTGATTGTGAATTCTTCCTGAATCTGCTCCCTGTGCAGTGTGGGACCAGAGAGCAGAGGGGTTGCAGACGTCCTCTGAAGCACCTGTCCCCAGAGCCTCACCTCAGCCATGGTGCACTGCTACGACCACGCTGATCCCCGCAATGAGTGCTTGGATTGTGTGTGAAGGCACCCAGCTCAGCACTGCACAGTGGGGGATTCCCGCCTGTCCCCAGACCATCACCGCCGCCCCCCCCCCCCTCTCTTCACACACGCTGTCCTAAAGCAGAAGTTCAGCTAAAGAAACCCTAAGCTCTGCTCTTTAATACGCTTCCAGCTTTTTAGCAAGCCACGCAAAACAACACAGAGCTAGAGGGGGCTAAACGGGATCCTAATCGTCTACCTCTGTGTGCCACCAGGTATGTTCTTAAGGTGCTGACCTAACCTCCCCGGTTCTGACTCTGGCGTCCTCACGTCCGACAGCCGCTACAATGAGGTTGGCAGGGGGGGGGGGGGGGGGGGGGGGGGGGGGGGGGGGGGGTGTTCACGAGCCAGCTTCCCGGGCCACGTGACGGCCGATAAGAAGGCTCCGCTGTCCCCGACTCCCTCCGTCGACTACGGCTCCATCTGATTAGCAGCGAGTGCTCATTGAATCAGCCTGTCTGCTCAGCTGAGAGAGGCTATCGTTACCACGGACACGCCGCGCTGCCCGACTTAACAGCTCCTTAAATATCCACACTTCCCTCCGCTTGCCAATTCTCATCTCTCAGCTGATGACGTCATTCCGTAACTGGGAAGGCGAGCAGCGGACTTCCTGCGGAAAATAAGTCGAACTGTAGGCGGTGATTTCAGAGGCAACCAACCACTCCGTGCCTCTCCACACATCTTAGCGACTCCAGGATTTGGTTACATGCCGAAATCTCTGCAGGTGACGATAAGGCCATAAGGACTAAAGGGATATACATGGAACTAATGTTCCTTTAACACATTCATGCGAATGCTCTGTGGGTGGAGCATTACATACAGCACAAACAAACGTACATACCGTAAATATGGCATGTTCCACTGCCCTGGAGAAATGGCCCTTTGTTTTTCTAATATAAATATTATCCAAGAGCTTAAATATGATTTAAGAATTATCTTTGGAGTGTAATATGTTATAAATGGCCTAGCCATCTGTCAGCTATTAGTGGGTGTAAGGCACTGTGCTAATACGTGTTTCCAGCTGACTGCCTCTCAGTGAGACTGTGTAGATGTCAGACAGCTCCTGCTTCCTTTATGAACCATCAGGGCATCTCGTCCTTGATTGGTGGAGGCAATCCGTCTTGCCTGTCAATCACAGGTGCCTTATTCTCCGTCCATGACATACAGTGATCACACAGTGAGACCATAGCTCCCCTTCTCAATGGCGGAACATTTAGGGGGGAACACGGGGAACGGA